>NC_091469.1:119029674-119132174 GCF_036971445.1 Narcine bancroftii | reverse complement strand
ATCCCTTTATAAAAAGTGATGTGGTATTTGCTGTCTTCCAATCTGCTGGGACCTGCCCAGAATCCAGAGAGTTATGGTAAATGACTATCAACACATCAACTATAATTCCCACCATTTCCTTCAGTACCATGGGAGGCATACCATCAGGACCAGGGGATTTGTCTGCTTTCAGTTCCATTAGTTTGCTCATCACTATTTCTTTAGTAACAATTATTTTATTGAGGTCCTCACCTACCTTCTCATCCCTAAAACCACTCTTTGGCATGCTGGACATGTCTTCCACCGTTCAATCTGTTCAATGCCATTTCCTCATTACTCAATATCAATCTCCCTTTTTCATCTTCCAAGGACCCAAGTTATCTCTAGCCCCACTCTTCCATTTCATATATTTATAAAATGTTTTGCTCTATTTTTATATATTGTGCTAATTTACCTTCATAATCCTTCTTCCCTTTCCTTATTTCCTGTTTAGTTGCCTTTTTAATTTTCCCAATGCTTCAGTTTTCCACTACTCTTGGCTACTTTGTACACATGAGCTTTTAATTTTATACTTTCCTTCATTTCCTTAGTTAACCAAGGCTGACTCTTCCCTCTCTTACTCCCCTTATTTTTAATGGGAATACATTTTTGTTGAGCACTGTGAAAAATCTCTTTGAAAGTCTTCCACTGTTCCTCAACTATTCTGCCAACACATCTGTGCTCCCAGTCCATGCTGACCAATTCCTCCCTCATCCTGTTCAAGCATAATACACTAGTTTTAGATCTAACTATGGCACCCTCCATCTGTATGAGAAATTCAATCATACTTTGCCTATTGGCACTCAGCCATTGGCATAGGCATCTACTGTGATGAAGTACTTTAAGAGATAGTTCATGGAGAAAATCAACTCCTATTGCAAGAAGGACCTGGTCCCCCTTCAATTTGCCTGTCATAATGACAGGTCAATGGCAAATGCCATCTTGTTGGCCTTCTACTCTGTGTGAGATCATCTGGACCACAGACCATCATTGATTACAGCTTAGTGTTCAACATCATCATACCAACAAAACATATGACCAAGCTAAAGGAACTGGGACTCTGTTCATTCCTCTGCAACTGGATTCTCAATTTACTCATCAGCAGACCCCAAATGAAGCAGATCAGAAATATCACCTCCTCTTCTCCGTCTATCAACATAGGAGTACCCCATGGCTGTGTGCTTAGCCTCTTGCTCTACTCCCTGTATACACATCACTGTGTAGCCAAGTTCACCTCTAACTCAATCTACAAATTCTCTGATGACACCATCGTTGTTGGAGGAATAATTAGGAATGCGGGCTGGAGACTGAGAATCTGGTTGGCTGGTGAAAGAACAACAATCCCTCTCTCAATGGCACCAAGACCAAAGAGCTGATTGTTGATTTTAGGTTGGAAAGTTTGAGGGACCACACACCAGTCCACATTGATGGGACAGAAATAGAGAGGTTCAGTACTTTCATGTTCCTGAGATTCCATATTTCAGATGACCTCTCCAGGTGCCAGCACAATGAAGCAACCATGAAGAAGGCACACCAATTTTCTAAGCAATCTGAGGAGATTTGGCATGTGGTCAAAAACTTTATGAAATTTCTATATGTGCACTGTGGAAAGTATAATGGCAGGTGGCATCACAGCCTAGTTTGGGAATTCAAACACCAAGGAACTCAGAAGGTTGCAGAAGGTAACAGATTTTTGACAGGTCAATGACAGATCCTGACCTCCCATCCAATGGAGACATCTTTGTGAGGCACTGCCTCAAGAAGACCCCATCACAACCTCTCCTCACTTCCTCCTTTGGGCAAAAGATACAAAAACCTGAAAACCAGCACCTTTAGGTTCAAGAAGAGTTTCTTTCCAGCAGCATTGAGGCCCTTGAATCTCCCTTTGTTGCACTAATCAGGGTTTGCTCCCAACTCCACAAAAGATTGTTTGCACTATTGCAAAGTCACATTTTTTTTTGCACTAAGATAATGGTGAATATTTATTGTCTATCTAACTTTTAATTTTTTTGTCTCATTTTAATTCAATTATTGTAGTTCTTAACAAAGTGCCTGTTTATTGGAGCAAGTAAGAGTTTCACTCCATGTAAATTGTACAATGTTTACGACAGTAAATTCATTGTCATTATCACAAACTACAGCCTCTCCCCTACTTACGACTTATGCAGTTTATGACCATCCGTGCATACGACTGAAGAAAATACTGTATAAATTTTTTTAAATAAAGAAAAATTAAATATGCTAACGGCTGCCTGTGTATGATAACGACTGTCAGACGATATCCTGGCATTGTGTACATCGCACCATCTCTCTCAGTTCTCAGGATAAAAGAATGCTCTACAGTTACAGTGGGCTGTCAGTAGAGTGCAGGACAGTGGGATCAGTGTAGGGACTGATAGCGAGGGGCTACATGCCCTGCTAACATACGTCCATTTTGAGATCCAATAGTTGGTCAGAACGAAACTCGGAAGTATGCTGGGGAATGCACAGTAACTTATTTTGTTACGATCCCAGTTTCTCAATCTCTTACCATTGATGCACCCTGGCATTCTAAAACTTTCCAGCATTGATGGCTATAGTTCAGATTTCCATTTTCTTTTCATTCTTGTTGGAGACTCAACTGAAGAATGATTTTGTAATTACTTTTACATTTGTTCTGAAAGACTGAGCTGATATTCGCTATTTTCACCTGCAGCCACAGTTAAGGTCCTGCTGGTCAGGGCAAGCATCAAGTCAAAGCATTTTTGGCAGTAGAGCCTATTGTGGCAAAGAATGACTGGCCAGAAGGCCCATCCCCTCTGAGTCTTCAAGGATTAATACTCGTGCATATACCCAGCAGAGCAGCAGTGCATTGAAAACGAATGTTGTCACAAGAAGTCACTAACATCAGGCATTTGTTGCAGGCAGGGTTTGGCCACAGAGTCATCTCTGTACTGATCTGCCTCTTATAATTGATGCTATAGTTTACAGCCTCATATCACATCAGGGAGCAACAAATGATTCCTGCCACACATCACTTTGCAGCTCATTATTACTTTACGGAGACCTTCTACTCAAGGTGTTCAGTTTACAACTTCTTCTCCATCAGTAGAGGAATCTAAATCCATGGCTGCGAGGATTTGCTCAGATATCAGGCTTTGCCATGATGCAACCTGGTGGCATTTCGGATTCTCAGAAGGTGCTCCTAATGTTGGGTCAGATAAATCACCGTCTAAAAGACCTTTGTGTTTTGGCGAAGATACAGTTTGTGCTTTCAACAATGTGAAGAATGCACTTACAGATGCTATGATACTCGTACACCAGAAGCCCAACACCCTGTTCTCTCTCATCACAGATGCCTCTGCTAACGCCAAGGGGCCAGTGTTAGAACAAAAAATCGGTGGGAGGTTGGAGCCTAGAGTGTTTTTTTTTCGATGAAGCCGTCACCTGCTCAGGTGAAACACAGGATGTTCCAGTGAGAACTCTGTTCTTTCTTGGAAGGTTGCTTTTTTACCATTTATACAGACCACCAACCACTTACATATACTTCGCAAACAAGCAGACACCTGAAGTCCGAAAATGGATTTTATCTTACAATTTTCCTCTGACATCTGGCATTTTCAAGGGAAGAAGAATGCGGTGGCCATTCAGGAAAGACGTAGGGGCCTTATATATGAAGACTACCATCTAATTCACTGCCATGGAACACGCAAAACTCATTGATGCCATCCTCATCCGGTCCTGCCGGATCAACAGAGGTCTCAACTTGAGAGATTTAGGCATTGATGACTCAGGTGAAACATTAGTGTGCAATACTTCTACCAGTAAACCACGACCCATTGTACCTGCAACAATGCGCTGGGAGGCTTTCAGTGCCCTCTGTAACCTATCTCATTCAGGCAGGAGAGTGTCGGTCAGGCTGATTACGAAGCAGTTTACCTAGCCTCACGTTAAGCGGGTTGATGGATTATGGGCAAAGACATGCTTGCCCCATGTCAGCATTTTAAAGTCTCCAGACACACAAACTCCAGATTTGGAGATTTTCTTGTTCCAGATTCTCGTTTCGATCACGTCCCACTATCAGGAGGATACATTTATTTACTCACTTGTGAGGATCAAGCTACTAAATAGCAGGGGGCCATTCCTGTCACTAATATCTCTGCAGAGACTGTCACTTGGGCCTTGGTTGACTGTTTAATTCTGGCTTTCAGAATCCCAGGCACCATTAACACAGACTGAGGGTCTCAGTTCAAGTCAGTGTTATTCTGAGTTCTCAATGATCTTTTGGGCACCATCTTCATTTGGACTACAGCTTACCTTCCGCAGGCCAATGGCCTTGTTTTACATTTCCACTGCCAATTGAAAGCGTCATTGACAGCAGGAGGCGATGCATCTCTCTGGAGCGAATATATGCCATGTTCCTCTTTGGCGGGAATCCTGCCGTAAAAGGAGACCTAGGTTTTTCAGCTGTGGTATATGGCACCACACTGACTCTGCCTGGCAAATTTGTTGAACTGGTTACTGTAACTACGCTGTATGAACCATCTATTATGTCAGTCGACTATGGGAGAGCATGCAAATGCTTCGACCAACACCAGTGAGACATGCGACAACTGCAGTGTATGCAACAGCTGATATATAACACACTGCACTTGTTTTTGTACAACATGACACCATTAGCTGGCCACTCCAACCTGTTTATGACGGCCCTTACAAGGTCATACAATGCTACTCTAAATGTTTTGTGATCTGGTGGAGCAGGATGGCTGACATTGTTTCTATTGACCGTTTAAAGCCAACATATATCGAAGATCCGCCTCCTTTGTCACTGTCAATACCAAAGAAACTCCAGGACCCCTGCCAGGCTGATCATCCATTGCCCACCTTGCAGGGCCAGACTAGATTGGGCCAATGTAGCAGCCGGTCAAACTGTTATGTAGTGGGATAGATCCAAGCAGTCACCTCCTCATATGGCAGGGGGAGGGAGGGGAGATATGCCATGGCTGCATACTTATGATACCTGCGGGCTTAGAGCAAATGGGAGAGACGGGGATGTGGCAAGAGGGGATTCTGGGAAGAAGAAGGTTGGTGCTGAAAATTAAAAATATTGACACAGTTTTTCTGCTGAAAGCAAATGAATGTGTCCTTTTAATTATTTACATGGCATCCATCAAGCAAGCACAACACTAAAATGTTCTAGTGGATTGGGGATGTTCCAGCATTCATGTGACTATAAAGGATGGGTGATCAATGTCCAAGTCAATAAGATACATGACTTGGAGAGAAACCTGCAGTTGGTGGTGTACCCATGCTCCTGTTTCCCTTATTCTGTTCGCAGGTGGAGTTCATAGGTTCAGCAAGTACTCTAAGCTGCCAAATAACTACAGTGCATTTTCTTCATGGTGCATGTTGCTCATTTTAAAGATGTTGGAGAGTGCTTGGTGGATTGTCAGTCAAGCAGATTGCTTTGTCTTGGATGGTGATAAACATAGAACCTAAACATTACAGCACGGACCATATAAATCTATAACCCTCTATTTTTCTTATATTTCCTAGCTGTATTCATCCAGCAACTTGATCGTCAATTATTCCTTTATGATCCAACTTGGGCATTGTAGATAATAGAAAGGCTTGTCATGAGGTGAATCAATACTGCAGGGTACCTCTGGCCTGTTCTTGGAACCATGATATTTATTGAGTATTATTCTGTGCAATGATGACCCCAAAAATCTAAATTTTAAATTTAAGGTGATCACTACCTAGCAATTTTTGGGATCAATATGACATGTTACCCCTTTCTTTATGCTGTCTGACCACATGGAGGAAATGACTTCTTCATTTAATAAGAAACAATTAACTGAATTAAACACTGGGAAACAATATTGTTCCAAACTTGATCAATTAGGCCTATAGTGCTGTGACCAAGCCACTCCACTCCAAGAATATGCTGTACTCTTGATATTTCTTCCAAGGGTAGTACTTGGTAATCAGAAGGTTGCCTTGACCATGCCTTGACCAAATGCCATAAGACTACATGAGGGATGCAATCAGTATTGGACAGTGAGGAAGGATGTTCTAGATCAGGGGAAAGTGGGCCAAAGAGTGGCAAATGGAATTTAACTCTGTCAAGTCTGAGGTGTATTTGATGCTAGTTGGAGCAAGAGATTGCTTTTACATTGGATAGGTTGCATTCACAGAGTTCAGATCCAAGCTCAATAGGGTCAATTTGTTGCTATTTTACTGTGGATGTTCATGTGCATGTTTTCAACTGTGATTGAGTGTCTTGATCTCTAAAACAAGCCACTCCGTAAAGCTGGCCAAAAGTGTGATGAAATTCATTAATGTCTTTTTTTAATCAGGACTAACCAGAAAGTAATACAAGTGCAGCAAATAAAACACAATAGAGAGTACTGAGAGAGATCAGTTTGAACAACATTTTGTTTTATTTGTATGAGATTCATTTAGGAGTCTGATTGCAGTGGGAACAAAACTGTCCTTGAATCTAGTGGCATGTGATTTCACACCTATGAATCTTCTTCCCGATTGGTGGAGGGAGTTGAGGGTGGCCAGGCTGGGATGAATCCTTCAACGTGTTGGCTGTTATTCCAAGACAGCAAGAAGTGTAGACAGAGGGGAGAGAGGTTTGTTGCACATCAAATGACTCTAAGAATTGTTGACTCAAACCAAGGCTTTTATTAACAAAAGACTGGAGCGTATTACAACGAGGTCGACCAGTCCAGACTGACCTGGGTCTGTTTGGGAGCAGCCCTTTATGACCTGCCAGTAGGTGTGGCTATGGCTCTCAACCAATCACTACTACTATATGAAAATATATACAGTGGTGATAGGATCCTATACTATCACATTCACCCCTTCTTTACAAACTGACCCCAGGGTGAGTAAAAAAGAGGAGGGGGGGTGCTATAGCATGCAGGAGTTGTTACGGGCTTTAGCGGTAGGGTGGCCTGATTGTCTGAGTGATCGCTGTGGTGCCGGGATTGGGGTAGCCAGTGTGGAATCATCATTAGAATCCCTGAGTGTGGAGTTTCGCCTAGTGCACAGTTGTCTGTATGCTGCTCCAGTCTACTGCCGTCGTCATCCGTGAGCTGCTGCTGGTCCCGCTGTCCCAGCACATAACCTAGGGGAGGATTGGAGGGAGGTTGGGGATTGAATGTGACAATTTTAGATCCGGCTTGGGCCAGGTCCCTTACCGAGACCGTGTCCTCTCGCCCGTCTGGGTATTCGATATAAGCTTAGTGCGGGTTCGAGTGTAACAGCGTTACCCGGTCGACTAGGGGGTCATTTTTCGAGTACCAGACATGACGACTCAGTAGGACAGGTCCAGGGACCATCAGACAAGCCAGTGTGGTCGTTCCCGATTCCAACTTCCGTGGGAATGAGAACATGCATTCATGTATTGGTGGTCATGCATAATAGAGACTTGATGGAGTATAGGGTATTTGGGGAGTGGTTGGGAGGCCTTTAGACCGGAGGGAAAGCATGATTGCTTTCTCCCTTTTGATCTGCCCGTTACCGTGGCACTTTTAATGAATTTCCTGTCCCTGAAGCTGTACTTTTAGTGGCAATCAGTTTCCAGCCAGGAGTGAGGTTGGCAAAGAGTGCTGGAGGAGCAACTCGGAGAGTGGAGGGGCTACAAGTGGAGCATTGGGGTGCAGGGACTGGCATGGGCGGTCACTGGCAGGAGGTCTCTGGCGTGGAGTGGATGCAGACAGTGAGTGGAGAGTGGGGACCCCCGTAATGCAGTGACACTGATTTAAAATTACATTGAAAATCTAACCCCAACAATACAGGAGCACATACCTGAGATAGGACTAGCAACTTAAACCCTGTAAATTTGATGCCCTGATGCCCATTGAGTGGCTCTTGTAGCCTGTGAAATCTTCTGGTCTGTCGGGTGGACTGCAAGCGCACATTGTTGGACCAGGTCTGGGTGAATGAAACTCTCCGTCAAACCTGAATCAAAAAGACAGTTAGCATATTAGCTGTTCACTTGACGGTTTCAATGGCCTTAGCTAAGGGGTGCAGTTGGCTATGGTTTAATGTAGCAAACGATGCAGGGAGCAGAGCTGTTGCTGGTGTTGGTGACTGTGGAGGCTGGTGTGATGATGTCATTCGTTGCTGGGGGGTCCGTCCGATGGAAACTGGAGCAGGGGTGTAGCATCGTGGTGCCTCGGCCTGTTGCGCGCTACACTGCTGTGGTGATATCATCAGAGTGGGCAGGCCATTGAGGTCTGTGACACATGGACCCGGTTGGAGTCAGTGGCGAGCTGCGGAGGCGGCGGCATTCGTGGTACAGGCGGGCCGACAGGGTCTGCTGGCACAGGGACCTGGTTGGAGTCAGCGGTGAGCTGCGGAGGCAATCGTAGTGCATGCAGTCCATCAGGGCCTGCTGGCGCAAAAGTTCCATTGGGCGGAGGGGCCGAGTTGGGGGGCAGTGTCACAGCGGCAGGTGCCAGCGGCGAAGTAAGTGCCAATGTTAGCTGCGTGCAGTTGGAGAGCAGCATCACAGCGGCAAGGGTGGAGTGTTGCAAGTGCGACACCTTCCATGCATTAGGTCAAGTGTTGCCGCACGATCAGTTCCTTGCTCTCATTAGATAAGAGTTCTGAGGATGAGTAGCTTGAATTTGGGGAAGGCGCTTGGGCCTCGCACAAGGCACTGTGCTTTGCGGTGGCCATTTTGGATAGGCAGACTTTAGCGAAGTGGCGGTTCTTCCCGCACTTCTGGCATCGGGCCTTCCTTGCAGGGCACAGGGATCGGCTGTGTTTCTCCATCCCTCAGAAGTAACACTTCAGGGCCGTGTCGGGTAGTGTGACGGCGGCGGCGGCAACGCCATCGACGGGGCGAGGGGATGCCGGGTTAAAAGCAGGTGTTTTATTCACATTGTAACGGGCCCAGCCCTGTGTGTATGCGTCCATGCTTAGGGCTTCAGCCTCCATCATTTCAGTGATTTGTACAGTCTCCACTAGACTGTCTCCCCCCTGCTCCAATAGTCGTTGCCTCACTTTGTTGGATCAAATTCCAGCCACATAAGCATATGAGGTCATCAGTGATCCCGGCCGCAGTTTTGTCAGTGCACGCACATGTTCTACCCAGTAACCTTAGTGTCTGGAGATAGGCTCTGTAAGACTCACCCGGCTGCTGTCTCCTGGTCACCAGCGTGTGCCTGGCATACACTTTATTTCAGAGTCATTTCAGGATGTTCATGGCAGTCGTGTAGGAGGTCGCATCCTGGATGTTTTTGTAGAGCCTCATGGACACCAGTTTATCTGTGTCTTCCTTCACGATGGGGTCTGAGCACTGCAGATATGCCTCACCCAGTGCCTGAAATCACTCTGGGCAGTAGCTGACTGCGGGTCGATGCTGAGGCGTTCTGGTCACAGTAGTCACTCCATCCGTTGAAACTTTTTGTTAATAAAATTGTAGCACGTCGAATGACTCAAAGACTTGTTGATTCAAACCAAGGCTTTTATTAACAAAAGACTGGAGCGTAGTACATCGAGGTTGACCAGTCCAGACTGAGCTGGGTCTGGTTAGTAGCAGCCCTTTACGACCTGCCAATAGGTGTGGCTATGGCTCTCAGCCAATCACTATCGCTATATGCAAATATAGTGGTGATAGGATCCCATACTATCACAAGGTTTATTTAAAATTTAAACATACAGCACGGAAACACGCACTTTCGGCCCGCAAGCCAGTGCCACCCAATTACACCTAATTGACCTACAACCCCTGGTGCATTTTGAAGAGTGGGAAGAAGCAGGAGCCCTCGGGGTAACCTCACGCCAACATGGGGAGAACGTACAAATTCCTCCAGAGAGTGCGGGATTGGAACCAAAGCCCCAGTCAACATGTTTGGACTAGGACAAGTCAACGGAAAAATTTACACCTGAAAAACTTGTCTCCTCTCTCTACCCCAGCCCTATTGAGTGAGCTGCAACCCTCTTCCTGAAGTCTATAACCAGCTCCTTTGTCTTGCCAACATCAAGGGAAAGGTCCTTTATCCTGGTCACTGGAAATGTTAGGGCAAAGAGCCAACCAGCAGTCACATGCAGTAATTAAGTCCTGACTCAAAAATTATCTAACTGCTGACTGTGCCAAATATTTAATCTTACTTATTTTTGAAACTGGTGATATTTATTTTAATCTAAACTAAAAATGTATTTGTTCAAAGATCACAATGTCAACCAAAGAACGTTCTTTAATTATGTTGTCACACCGCCACCTAATGGAGGACTTTACATTTTCTTGTAATGGATCTTGGATTTTTGAACATTCTGTCAATAGTTTTGTCAACAGTGTTCTTTAGACAGCAATGTTGGAAAAATCTGTGAAAATTTTAAACATAATTACTCACTTTGTAGTTGTTTAAGTTCCTGTGCGTGTTAGTCCCGGTGCTTTTACGTGGAGCAACGCAGATTGAGTCATTAGCTGGACTTTGGATTCGTGGGGTGAGTTTTGCGGTGTGATTTACACTTCCCCCAAATAGTAGTAGGGCTCCTTCAGGATAAATCGCGGTGCAGGAAGTCTTTTTAGACTGTCCATGTAACGGCAAATTTTGTTGATTGTACCATTACATGCCTGTAGTCTAAAAACCCAAATAGAAAGAACTGAGAGGTTAAGTAATCCTGCTTTTAAATCAAATGTTTTTGACATTGTTTACATATTGGTGAAATCAGATTCCAAAATGAAAATCTTTACAAAATATTGATATTCAAATGTCTAATATTTCTGGCAAAAGAAGCAAATTAACATTTTAGATATTGGCTCTGATGAAAGCTCATTGACTTAAAACTACTATTTCTTTCTTCATTGATGTTGCCTGAACTGCTGAGTGGTTTCTGAATTTTTTACTTATTTATTTCAGTTTTCCACCAGCTACAGATTTTTTTGAACTGCTTTTCTTTTTCTTTACTCTCTACTGTTTCTTTTTTATCTGCTGTAATGTAAATAAAATTGTTATCCTTAAGGAATAGGACCTAAAGTAGGCCATTCAGCCCATCAAGTCTGCTCTGCCATTCCATCATGAGGGGATCCATTCTCTGACTCAGACTCACCCCCTTGCCATCTCCACATATCCTTTGATATTCCGACTATTCAGATACCTGTCAATCTCTGCCTTAAATACACTGGGCCTCCACAGTCGCCTGTGGTAGCAAATTCCAGGTGTGCCGCTCTCTGATTAAAGAAATTAGTCTCGGTCTTAAATGGGCGTCATTCAGTCCTGACTCCTCTATCATGGGAAAAAACTTTGCCACATCTAGACTGTCCAGAATGCTCCTATGAGGTCCCCCTCATTCTTCTGAGCTCCAAGAAGTACAGTTCAAGAGCTGTCATATGTTCCTCATATGTCTTCATTCCAGCAATCAATCTTATGAACCGTCTCCAATGCCAGCACATCCGTTTTTAACTTAGGAGCCCAAAACTGTACCCAAGAGAGGCTTCACCAGTGCCTCATAAAGCCTCAACATCACATCGCTTCCCTTGTATCCTAATCTTTTAGATATGAATGCCAACATTGCTTTGCCACCTTCATCACTAACTCAACCTGGAGGCTAATCTTTAGCCTAACGTGCACAAGGACTCAAAAGTACCTTTGCACCTTCTCATTTTGAATTTTCTCCCATCCAAATAATAACCTGCCCTTTTATTCCTTCTAGCAAAGTACATGACCATACTTTCCATCATTAAATTTCAATTGCCACTTCTTTGTCCATCCACCTAATCTATCTGTTTCTCTACAACCTCTCCATTTCCTCCTCTCTATCTGCCTCTCCACCTATCTTTGTACCATCTATAAACTTAGCCACAAACCCATTTATTCTGCAAACCCCCCCCCCCCAATACTGACCCCTGCGGAACACCACAGGTAACAAACCAGAATAGGATCCCTTTATTCCCCCTCTGTTTCCCGCTGATCAGCCAATGCTCTGGCCTATCCTGCTTGTGGTTTCATCCAAAAAAAATTGCACTTGGTTTTTCAGGTAAAAATTTCCCTAAGGAAGCCATGCTGACTTTGGCCTATCTTGTAATTCACCACCAGGAACTCTGTAACCTCATCCTTGACAATTTACTCCAACAACTTCCCACCAACTGCCCCCCTCCCTTTTTAAACAGTAGAGTACAATTTTTCAGTCCTCCAGAATCATGCCAGAATCTATTTATTCTTGAAAGATCATTATCAATGCCTCTACATTCTCTATAGCTACTTCTTTCAGAACCCAAGGGTGCACGGCAGGGAGACTTTTCTACCCTTAAACTATTCAGCTTTCCAAGCACCTTCTCTCTGATGACCATGACTCACCTCTCTTCACTGACACCCCTGAAAGTCCAATGTACTACTAATGTCTTCCACAGTGAAGACTGATGCAAAATATTCATTCAGTTCCTCTGCCACCCCAACATCATTTTCTATCAGTCCTACATCAACTCTCACCTCATTTTTACTCTTAATATACTTAAAATAACTTTTAACATTTTTTTGATATTATTTGCCAGCCGCCTTTCAAAGTTCAACTTTTCCTTCCTAATGACCTTCTTAGTTGCCTTCTGTACACTTTTAAAAACTTCCCAGTCCTCTACCTTCCCACTATTTTTTTTTTTGCTTCCTTGTATGCCCTTTCTCTTGTTTTTACTTTGGCTAGGATTTCTCGTTAGCCACAGTGGTTTCATTTTTCCTTTAAACTATTTATTTGTTTGAAATATACAGTACCTGCTTGTACCTTCTTTATTTCTTGCACAAACTCCTGGCATCCTTCCTCTTAGTGTGCCTTTCCAAACAAATTTTGCCAGTCCTCTCTCCTACCTTTGTAATCTCCTTTAATTTAAACACCTCTAATTTTAGTTTCACCCTCTCAAACTGCAGGGCAAATTCTAGCATATTATGTTCACTGCCTTCCAAGGGTTCCCTCATCACAACAGACGCAAAGCTGTTCTTAGAAGCCACCCTATTGACATTATATTTACATTGGCACCAACCGAGCACGACACATTAATTTATTTGAATACATCACAAATTGACACAGTACGTAACAAACTGATCTTTTTATCTTTCATATCCTCAATTTTACAATATTTATCAATTCATTTTTATTTGGGTCCCTTTGGTACAAACTCATTGTGTAACTTTCTTTCAGTAAGTATCCTTAAGGAGTGGCAGCAAAAACATCTTGGTCCCTTTCCTGCTCATAATTTGAAAGAAAAATCTTGATGCCAAGGTGATTTACTCATGAAAAATGCACAAGTACATGGATCTGAACACAGAAGTCTAAGGGTGCTCTAACTAGAGTGCTATAGAGCTGCAACATTACCTCACAGCTCTTGAATTCAATCCCCTAATTAATGAATGCCAGCACACTAAAACCACCAGATTAACTTGCACAGCACCCTTGGGGGAAATCGATGGACTTGGACCCCAAGATTGCTCTGTTCCTTCAAACTGTTCAGAATCTTGTCATTAACCACATACTTGACAAAATTTGCAAGATTGCGAAGTTTGTTCTTTCATCCTAGAAAACAACTAGAGTACTGGGTTAATAATGTACCTGTGAAAAATGCACAGAAATAATATAAACAGCTACAGCAACAGATTGCTCAGGAATGAATGAGTGATGTTCTGTTAATAAGCTCACATTTGTCATTGCTAAACATGCAAAATATTAAAAGATGTTCACATTTGCAGTTTTGAAATTATTTAACATAGAAAAGAGCAAAAAACCACATTTAAGTGAAATTAATTTTTAAACCTGGATATCATAGAAAAGTAATTAATCTCCAATGCACTCATTGAAATTTAATTGCATAAATTCATGGTGGAAGTAGGTAATTATGTGTCTCCTGATTATAATAGATCTCCTTAAATGAAAAGCAAATTCATTGCAGAAGCTGGAAATCAGAAATAACAGAAAATGCTGGAAAAACTCAGCAGGTCAGGTAGCATTGAGAGGAGCACGTGTGCGAGAAAGAGAGCGCACGCGGGGAGAGAGAGGGGGAGGAGGAGGAGAGAAAGCCAGAGCGCAAGAGAGAGAGAGCAAACGACAGAAAGAGCTCGCAAGAGGTCTTGAGAAAGACAAAGCAAGAGAGCAAAGGACAGAGTGCGAAATAGAGAGAAAAGAGAAAGAGAGAAGCCCATTTCACACCGCCTATTCCGTGTGGGTTATCTGGCTAATTTAGCGGATTCATTCTCAGTAATCATGGGATATCAAATGTCCCAACCTGGCAGGGAGAGTTAAATTCACCCCCCTCCCCCCAACCTTAAAATGCCAGGTTGCAGATTAACCAGGTAAATCATGGTGCAATGGGAAAGGCTCTCAAATGCAGCATGCCCGGTAACTTTTCCTGCTTCCTAGGAGGGTTGGCAGTGTGAAAGGGGCTAGAGAGAGAAAACTGATGGATACTTGACGGTCGGTATGGTTCTCACATTATAAAGGTAGCTTTAGTTCATCCTCATCCAGTTCAGTATTAAAATAATTACATACCATCCAATAACCAGGAAAATTAGAAAACCAAGGCTTGAGACCATTCAGTTATTACTTTCTTAAGATACATCACTACACCATGTCCCCTGGTGTTGACTTGCTATTGGCTGGTGCAACAGGTTCCTACAAATTGATGGTCCAACCCGTAACATAAATATTATTGAATCAATAATATTTGCAAATATTAGCTGCTGGTTGACCAATCTGTGGAAATGAATTCTCAGTTTAGGCATAAATCTTTAGCTGTTCCTGAGAACTTTACACAGTCAATTATATATTTTAATGGTTGTGTGGTGATAGTGAGGTGGAAGGCTTTAGACTGTAGCAAGATTGAGATGATTAAGTAGAAAAGTGGCAAATGGAACACAAACAAGAGAACCACAGATAATTAGGTAGTGAAATTCAAGAGATAAAAGGATGCAAGATGTTCAAGAGGAATAAGGGGACCTAGCAGAATAAATTCTTCTGTAGCATACACACTACAATGAGTGTGTAAGGAAGACAGGCGAACGAGGAGTCAAAATCAAAGACTGATTTATTGCACTGGCAGCTCTGGCGCTGATGTTAGGGACCCGCATCATCGGAGCACTGACATCGGGTTGGCTGGCATTCCCACCAGAATTCCCTATCTTCCTGCCGAGCGGGGGGTCTGTGGGATTGCCATGTCATCGGCCATTTTGCAGGCCAGTTCGCGTCTATGTGCATGGGGCACTACACTACAACCATTACAGGCAGCAAAACAAAGGAGGTTAAAATGCACAAGGTTAATTTCCAAAGATTAGAGCAGGGAAGTTGTGCTAGAAATATACACATCACTGTTGAGGCAGCACCATTAAGACTACATATAGATCAGGTTACCACATTATTAGAAAAGAATGTAGAAAATATCAAAGATATAGTGGAATCTGCAAGGACTGTGAATAAATATTTTCACCTTTAAATAGATTTATAAAATTCCTTTTCTTGATGACCCCCGATTTTATTTACATGCAGCTGTGATGATAAACCAAATGTTAAGAGTTCAATTCTATAATTTGTTCAATTCTATAATTTGTATTGAAGTATCATTGCTTAAATCACTAAAATATCATGCCATTTTCATTCACAAGTATTACTCTTCATGGAGAATGTCGTGGTTACCCTCAGAGAGGATATAATGGAAGGCTCATCTGCTGAGAGAGTATGGAGAGTGATCAAAAATAAGAAAGGTACAATCATTCTGACAGTGTTGCTCTATTAACCACCAAGAGACGGAGGAACAGAAAGACAAGATTATGGAAAGGTGTAAAAGCAGTAGGCTTGTCATAGCAGGAGAATTTAATTTCCCCAATATTGAATATAGAACAGCACAGCCAAACACGATGTCCAAATAAAACTAAAATTCTGTTGTTTGCTCTTGGTAGATATCTATCCCCTTCATATTCTTTGTCAATCTAGAATTCTCTTAAATCCTACAATTGTATCTGCCTCTACTACTACTACCCCTGGCAGCTCTTTCCACACTCTGTGTGAAGACGTTCCTCTTTTTTTCACCCCTTTCACCCTTAACCCATGTCCTCTGGTTTATATCTCACCTACCCTCAGTGGAAAAAGCATCTACATTGACTCCGTCTATCCCCCTCATAATTTTAAATACCTCCATCAAATCTCCCCTCATTCTTCTACCCTCCAGGGAATAAAGTCCTAACCTGTTTAACCTTTCCCTGCAACTTATTTCCTGAAGCTCCTGAAGTCTGGCCAACATTCCAGTAAATCTTATCTATATGCCAGTCCTGGACTCTACTTAGCTGGCTGTCAAATGACTCACACATGTGAATTGTAGAATTGCCCGATGCAGATGGTCCCAATGAACTCCCCCAAACTCCCGCCTATTTATATAATTTGCCCTCCTCCAATTTCAGAAGTACTATATTGAAATTTAAGAAATCTAATTACTATTCCCAAAATTTTCTCCAACTAAAACTTTGATTACTTGACCAGGCTCATTTCTCAATACATGATCTAGCATGTCCCGTTCTCTTGATGGACCATCTGCATGTTGCTTCAAGAAACCCCTCTGTATGCACTTAACAAATTCCATCCTATCCAAGTCCCAGTCAACGTGCTGTACGGTATCCTTGTCTTCATGGTACAGCGGACTGAGTGTAAAAGTAAGGAAGTCATGTTGCAGCTATATAAGGAGTAAAACAAGTCTGCAGACACGGATTGAAGTAGAAACACAATGCTGGAGACATTTTTGCAGCAATATAAAACTTTGGTTAAGTTCCACTTGAACTATTGTGTGCAATTCTGGTCATCCCATTGCAGGAATGATGTGGATGTTTTGGAAAGGGTACGAGGATGTTGCCAGGTTTAGAGGAGTGTGAGTAATGGAAAGAGATTGGATGAACCTGGGTTGTTTTCTACAGAGCATAGGAGGCTGAGGGGAGACCTGATAGAGGTGTGTGAAATCATGAGAGCCATTGGCAGGGTGGACAATCTGAATTTTTTTTCCCCCAGAGTAAAAGTGTCATGTACCATATTTCAAATGAAGTGTAAGAAGTTTAAGGGAGATGTGCAGGGCAAATACTTTACACAGAGAGTGATGGGTGTCTGGAACTGCTGAGGTGGTGAATGCAGGCTCATTTTTAACACTCTGGACGGAAGAATTTGGACAGGTACATGGTTAGAGGGTTATGGACCGAGTGCGGGACAGTGGCACTAGGTTAAAAAAAAATGGTTCATCAAAGACTAGAAGGGCTAAAGGGACTTTTTTCCTGTGTTGCAATGTTCTATATTCCAGTAAGGAGAAAGGTCAGGGATAACAAGGTCACAAATCCGATCAAAAAATAAAACACAGGGCCCTGGAGGAAATACAATTACAGAAGAGCTCAAGTAGGGTATAAGGAATGCCAAAGGGGCCAGTATTGGGGTCACTTGTTTTTATGTTAATGATTTGGATTGTGGAATAAATGGTTTTGTCGCTGTATTTGCAGATGGTACAAAGAGGGGTAGGTAGTGAGGAGGTAATGGTGAGGCTGCAGAGATTTGGATAGATGAGAAGAATGGGAAAAAAAGTGGCAAATTAAATACAATGTTGGAAAGAGTACAGTCATGAACTTTGGTAGAAGGAATATAAGGGCAGACTATTATTTGGATGGGGAGAAAATTCAGAGGTGCAAAGGTACTTGTGCAGGATACCCGAAAGGTAAACTTCCAGCTTCAGTTGAAGTAAAAAGGTAAATGCAATGTTGGCATTCATATCTCGAGGAACAGAAGAGCAGTGATCTGAGTTAGAGGCTTTATAAGCCAATGGTGAAGCCATACTTGAAGTATGAGGTAGCTTTGGGCTCCTTTTTATTTAAGAAAGGATGCATTGGCATTGCAGAGACTTCAGAGAAGATTTACAAGAATGATTCCTGGAATGAAGGGATTTGCAAATGAGGAACATTAGACTTCTCTTGGAGTTCAGAAGAATGAGGGGAGAACTCATAGAAGCATTTTGAACTTTGAAAGGTCTGGACCGAGTAAATATAGCAAAATTGTTTTCCATGGTACAGGAGTCAATGACAAGAGGGTGTAACTTTAGATGGAAGGGTGCCCATTTAAAACAGAAATGTGAAGAATTTATTTAGCCAGAGTGGAGAACCTGTGGAATTTACTGCTACGGGCAAGACATTGGGTGTATTTCAGGCTGAGATTGATGGGTATCTGAAAAGTCAGGATATAGGGAGAAGGCAGGGGAGAGGGGCTTAGTGGGAGAATGGATCAGTTCATGATGGAATGGCAGAGCAGAGTCAAAAGGCCTATCTCTGCTCTTGCATTTTATGTTCTTATGGGTAAGACATGTCCTTGGAAATAAGATCAAAGAAAATACCGAAGCATTTTATACTTGCATTAAAAATAAGAGGATGTCTCAGGATAGAACCTCTCAAGAACAAGAGGAAATTTATACTTGAAATTAAGTACCAAATGAGTTCATTACACCTGTAGGCACCAAGTACATTGAGAATAACAATAGGAGACATAGTATAGAGAATGCTGATGTGTTGGAGCATTTTGAAAAGAAGAAATGGATAACTGAGTCTATATCCTCTACCATCTAAATCTCAATTACTGCAACAATGCTACTCATTCATCACTCAACTGGCAACTTCGTTAATAAGCAAACTCCAATGAACAACTGGACTCAATTCCAGTGTGGCTTCATTAAAGAAGCTTCACAAGGGAAATAATTGTGTGTGCTATGGTAAAATTAATACCTCTTTTGGCTAGATTGGGAAAGTCAACTAAGGTTCTCCATCAACAGCCTTAAAACGAAACACCCCTAGTATTTCCTGGTCCACTGCTGTGGTCACCGTTCTGTAGGGTTGTCTTTGGTTTTTCTTTCCTCTTCAACCTGGGGGGGGGGGGGGGGAGGAGGAGTGTTCTTCCCCTTTCTGATGCCCTGTGCCAGCCAGATTCTTCAAAGCAGCTTATCTCAAGAGCATGCTACCAAAATTCCACCAGCAAGTCACCTGTCCCATCAGAGCCCCGACATCCTTGACCATTGCAATATATTCATCAGACACTGTTCCACCCCAGTGCCACACTTTGACAAATCAGACTACCAGTCGGTGCTTCTCCTACCTGCCTACAAGCAGAAGCTGAGACGCAAATGTGCATCGCGGACTGAGGGAGCAGATGACATTGTATGCAACTGCCTTGAATCAGTAGACTGATCTGCATTAAGGACTCAGCAACCCAAATAAACAAAATTACCTCCTGCCCTCCCCTCTTATTCACCTATTACTTCCTGCCTGTGGGATTGTGCTCCTCCCCCTGCCCTTCACCACCACCCCCTTCCTCACCATCATATTGTTTGGCCGACATTTTTCCATTCATTTTTCAAGGGCTCAAGCCCAAAATGTTGGCTATGAATCTTTATCTTTGCTACATAAAGTACACTGTTTGACCTGCTGAGTTTCTCCAGCATTGTTTTTACTTCAACCACACAGCATCTGCAGACTTTTGTATTTTACTACTGAAGGTGAGGGACATGGCATACAAGTCAGGAGACCCAGATACAAGAAAGTCAAGTATGAGCAAATTTGCCAAGAGGCAGTATCAAACTATTCATCTCCCAGACAAACACAAGGCCTTTATGGCAGGGCATGCACGCCATCCGACTATAAAATAAAAAGGAAATTAGACATGAATCGAGAACATTGTCAAGTAATTGATCCAGAATACAAGTCCACATCTTTAATAATAAAAAGTGAGGTGAGAAAATGAAATGTCTAGAAATTAGGATCAGGTCCAAATGTGCAGTTTTTAAAAAGTTGCAACCATCTTGTAGGTTATACTTTCAGGTATTTATTTCAATTAATTTAATTTCAAAGTCTGACATTTCTCTGTAGCTGCATTTAAATGCATACTTTATACTTCATAATGATGGAAGACAAATTGAGTGCATAGCAGATACACTTTAAATTGAACCTACCACTCAGCTCAGAAATTCATTCTTCTAATATTTTAACTCTCCCATCATTTATGTCATTCATTTCTAGAGGAATAGGATACAAGAGCCATAGAAGATGTTGAGACTGACAAGGCAATGGTGAGGCCTCAACTGGAGCACAAGCTAGTTTTGTGCTCATGTAAGAAAGGGTGTGCTGGCATTGGAGAGGGTACAAAGAAGATTTACAAAAATTATTCCTGGAATGAAGGAATTAGCAAATAAGGAATTAATACATATTAGATGGCTCCTGGACTGTACTCCTTGAAGTTCAGAAGAATGGGGGATGTCCTCAAAGAAGCATTTTGAATGTTGAAAGGCCTGGACAGTAGATGTTCCCCATGGTAGAGGAGTCAAGGTCAAGAGGGAATAACTTAAGATTAAAACAGAGAGACCGAAAATTTATATAGCCAGAGACTGGCAAACCTCTGGAATTTGCTGTCACGGGCAGCTCTAGATGCCAGATCGTAAGGAATATTTAAGGTAGAGATTGATAGGTATCTGAAGTCAGAACATCAAAGGTTATTGGGAGAAGGCAGGGGAAGGATTATTACTCACTGAAATTACCACCTTCAAATCAACTATTGATAATTAATTACCCCAGCATTCCACTTAAGTAATGAATTCAGGAATAGGAATAATAACATGTACTACATGAATAGCTATGGGCATGTTGTTAAGAACCAGTACTTCCAGTATTGCAAGTTATACCTACAGTATAGTGGGTAGCTCCTGGCACAACAAAGATTGGGAATGACCATCTGAACAAATTCTACAACAGTTCTGTGATACTCAAAAATAAGCTATAATTACTTAATGCTGAATTAACATCTTCCCAATCACTGCCATCAGACATTCCTATTTAATATTTTCAACTCTAATTGCCTTTATTGTGCAGAACATTTTCAAGGAATGGGTTCTTTAATAGCAATATTCAAGGAACATGGGACATAACCATCAAGATAAAATTCCTTGAAGGTGACTAACAAATAAATGACTTCACCGGCTCATTCTTCTCAAATGTATATGATAATGAATAATACATCACTTCCACTTTGAGACTTTTCTTTAAAGGTAATCCTGGGAGATAACATTTCGACCACAAGGAAGATTAAAGGAGATCTTCTCAGCAAAACATAACATGTTGTAAAGTTAATAATGGATGGTAATGAGGAGAGAAAATTCTGATTGCATTTTTCTCTTTCCTTACGAGGGAAGGTAAAAACAATTGCAGTTTACTCATCACTTCACTCAGATTGGCTTTTCCAGGACTCTTCTCAAAATTCTTGAAATCTAAACATTTTAACTCCCTGGTTCAGATATTGATCCACAAACATCCAAATTTCAGGAGATCCGTGAATTTGTAAAGTTCACTTCAAAATTATTTGTTAAACAATGAGCAAATGACACCAAGTCTTTCTCACCTGATAAGTAAGGACCATCTTAGCAACTTTTAGAAAGTTTTTTTTTTGGAGGGGAATTTTTTTTTTAATACTTATACTGAACTTACTTCAAGAAAATTTTTGAATTGGGCTTTTTAGTCCAGAGGTAAGCCCAGCAAGAGTGCCGCAATGCAAATGCTGCAGATTTGTTACTCCATGATACAGGCTTCTGATCAAGATAATCATTTCTGCAGAACCCAACTGCTTTTTGCCCACCATTAAGCATCTGAGAATTTGAATTCAAACCTCACATTTGGTAGGTCTGTTGTTCCTTCAGAGCATGTATAAAAATATTTATTCTCTATTAAACTCAGGACTTCACTGATCTATATTTTCTCTGCACCAACCGATCATGTGAAACTCATTAAAAGTAAAAATAACTGCTTTTGGCTATTGCACAATGGAAAATATCCAAGTAAACCCAAGCATTTTACAATCTGCAGAGTTTGTGAAAGGATAAATTTGTGCTAATGTGCCCAATTGTGACAGTGAAGAAGGATGGGTCTAAACAACTGCCATTGTTTTATCTTGTTCAGTTCCAGCAATTAAGGTACAATTCTGATTTCCAGGTACAAATGCTTCCTTTTTAGTTGCCATGGTAGCAAAAAGTGTGTCCATCATTCCAAGCACTCCAAGCAATTCTTCCTGGTAATCAATCTCTCTTTCTATCAGTTCTTGCAGTTTAATGAACTGTTTGTCGACCAACGATGATTCACCAATCACAGAACTGTAAATATCTAAAGTGACAATAAATATTAAATTACTAAATTTTACAAAAGAAAATTAAATAAGTTCTTTCATCCATCTTTTACATGGTAAAATACTTTCAAACAATTTTAAATTTTAAAATACTTTTTTTTTATGTTGCACAATGAACTTAGTTATATTTTTTCTCTATTTTCAAATAGCAAATCATCCACATGCTGCTCCCAGGTCTTTCATGATACATAATTGGAAATGACTCAATTGTAGTGGCTACTACGGTAGATGCTACAAAATAAAGGCAAACACACACAAAGGTAGTCAACTCAAGACTCGTTTATTGCAGACATACACAGACCTTTTATTCCCTGCCTGTTAATGAGCTCGTTAGTGAATAGCTGCTGGTCCACAGGACTAGCAGGTTAAACCTGTGAGCCATTAGCACCCCGCACCCACTACACAACCACCATTTCTTCAAAGACTTTAGGTGTTTTGCTTTGTGGTGAATCACTTTGTGGGTGTAAATTTGGAAATGGAAAACAACTCATAAATTATGTGAATATATTTTCAGCACTTGTAGGTCATTGGGTGCAATGTGCACAGGAGTGAAATCATTGAAGCTGAAAATACACTGGTGTTTAAAGTTGACTTCTGCCACAATACTGAAAGAGTTCCATCAGAAGGCCCAGAAAATAATAGACAGAAGCAGAGGAGGGTGCAGAGCAGTAGTCTGGTTTGCATTTCAACGTCCAAATCCACAGCCATGTGTCAGATTGGTCAGGGCCTGCCAAAAATAAAAGGCTTCACTTCCCCAGGTGCAGTGTAACTTCATGGTACCTGAAAACACCAGTGTACCCATTAACATTCTGTGGTATAAAGAATACCAGTGTTCCTTGCACAGGAAACACAAGTTGCAAGAAAGTAAGCAGGAAAGCCAGTGGAATACAGATTTCTTTTGCAAGAAGTATGGACAAAAATGTCATTTTGATGATGCAACTTTTCAGAATACAGGTAAGATTCAACTTAGAGGACTGGGCAGCTATCGTCCCCATATTCAAGTATATATTTGTGGGCAGTGCAAAAAAGGTTCACTCAGTTCAGTGCTGAGATGAAGGGATTGACAGATGAAGAAAAGTGCAGACTAAACTCATTGCCGTATGTAAAAATTAGAGTAATCGTAACGAAATACAAGATTCAAAACAAGACTGACAGGCCGGAGGCTGAAAGAATGTTTCTTCTCATGGAAGGTATCTAGAACTGGGGGAACTAGATTCAGAATAATGGGACATCCATTTACAAGGGATAGACGGAGGAAATTCTTCTTTCAGACTTGCAAGCATTTTCAATTCTCTAGAGTCATAAAGCACAGAACAGGCCCTGCAGCCCAATTCATCCAACTAGACCCAGTTGTCAGTATTAGACCCATATCCTCTCAAATCTATCCCATCCCTATACCCGTCTCAATGTCTTTTAAACAACGTCATTGCACCTGATTCTACCATTTCCTCTGGTGGTTGACTCCATACACCAACCATCCTCTGCAAAAATTGTTGCAACTTAGGTCCCTTTTAAATCTTACTCCTCTCATCTTAAATTATGCCCTTGGTTCTGGAATGATCTTTCCAGGGAAAAAGATAAAGCATTCTCTTTATCCATTAAGTAAACTACTCCAAAGAGCTGTGCAAGCAAGTACATTCAGGACAAAGACTGACAGATATTTGAACTAGGAGGCATTCAAGGGGAATGAGTGAAAATGTGATGCTGAGACCAAGAAATGGATCAGCCTTTACTTTATTGAATGGTGGGGCAAGATTAACAGGCTGATTGTCCTAATCCAGTTCCTTAAACTCTTATGACAGTTAATGATGAGGAAAAAGGGAAGGTAACAAGTACAGACCAAGATATTCAAGAAAGGCTCCCAAGTTTTTCAAGTTTCAGAACAAGCCGATGAGATAAAGCAAAACCCACAAAGTGGGGAGAAAAACTTTTGAAACTCTGACAGATTGCTATGAATAATTGGACACAATATAGCAAAGTTACTGAGAGAATGTGATCAATGTACCCAAAAGAACCATTTAGTTTATTAAGAATTCCTGTCCAGCAACTGGAGTTAACAAGCATTTAGGTCAATAGACAATAGGAGCTGGAGTAGGTCCTTCGGCCCGTCGAGCCAGCACCGCCATTTTACAGATCATGGCTGATCACTGGTCAGGAGAGAAAAGCCTTCTACTTCAGAGAAGCTTCAGAGAAGCTGTCTTTCTCTGGACATGATATAAACTAATTTATTTAAACACAGAATAAACAAGGGTCCCTCCATGGATGCTGCCTGTCCTGATGAATCCCTCTGGCTTTGAATTGTTGATACGCGATTCCAACAACTGCATTTCTCATGTTTCTGCTGCAGAAACTCAGCAGGTCAGGCATCATCAGTGGAGCCAGAGGACTCCATTTTATAGGAAACTTCAGCTGATATTGGGCAAAGAGCATACAAATCAAAGGTAGTGAAAGCAGAGCTTGCAATTACAACCCAAACAGAATTTAACATGATGTTTTCAGTTGTCAAACTGAAATTAGAAGTTAAATATTAAAATATCAAGGACACATGAATAAAAATAAAACTTACCAACAATCATCTCTGCAACATTTACTAAATCAGGAGTGAACCTCGGATCAACAACATTCCTAAAAATATAAGACATGCCATTAAACAATGTAAAATCTCCACAGAAATTGATAAGCAAATGTTATGACCATGATGCCAGATATACCCAATGTTGATGTCATCATGATGCTTGGCATATCCCTTTCTTTCTGGAATACAGGATTTTAGATCAAGGCAGATAGTGTTTTCTATAGTGTGACAGAGTATATAGATATGTTTTTAGGAGATAAATTGAGAATGGTTTGTTAGAGTAGGTCACATACAAACACTTTAAAACATCTTATTTGAAATACTGGAGCTCTGCCCAATGCTAGACATATCGGGGCCTCACAGCTTTTGCAAGAGCTTTGAAGGGTGTTCAAGAGACTTCACTAATGGATTGTTGTTTACAAAAGGCAACAGATGAAAGATATTGCTGGAGCCGCAGATTGTCTGGAAGAGAACTTGTTGATCTAGGAGGGTCATTTGGTTTTGCAAGCAGAGAGTCAAACAGGCTTTCTCGGGGGGTGGGGGGGGAGATCACTTGTAGACTGGGACTCTAACAGGATATGCTGGCAAGCCATTTTGGAAGATGGCCTGGCCAAAACCTTGTGGTTCATCTAAGGAGGGAGGACTGGCTATCTAATGTTTCACTTGGAATAAGCGAAACAAAAATGAACTCTGTGGTGACCTGAAAGAAAGGTTGTCATCTGGAGTACCCTGAAGGGGCAAGTTTCGTCAGCAAGACACTGAAGTGGCTGATTGAAGTACATCAGTTGTGGATGTCCTGGAACAACAAATCTCTCTCTGAAAACCAACAAAAACCTTCCTGAGCGGTAACCATTTACCTTTCAAGCACCAAAGCCTGGTGAACTTTATAAATGTTAAATTCTGTGCACAGTATAAGAGTTACCTCCAACCAGTGAACTTGGAGGAATGAGAAGATTGGATTGTGAACCAAATAACTTTTTCTGAACTTACACACACATTACATACACATGTGCTTAGAATTAGAAGGGGATTAAGTAAGTCAATAGAGATAAGTTAGTTTGATTCTATTGTCAAGATTGCATGACAATCTCGAGGGATCTATGGATCTGGATTCCAAGATCTCTAATTTCCTGCACACTGTCAAGAATCCTGTCACTTACTCCACCTTCAACCTTCTAAAGGGCATCACTTCACACTTATCTGGACTGAACTCCATCTGCCTCTTCACCCATCTGCGCATCCTTTTGATTTCTTCATCTGAATTATTTACAAAAAACAAAATCACAAAGAGCAGGGGGCTCAGAACAGATCTCCACAGAATACCACTTTTCACTGAATGAGTTCCATCTGCTATCACCTTCTGCCTTCTGCAGGCAAGCCAATTCCAAATCCAATCTGCCAAAGCTCCATGGATTCCTCATCTTATGACTTTTTGAATGAGCCTACCACTGGAGAACTTGATCAAATGACTTACTAAAATCCATATACACCACATCCACCACCCTACCTTCAATTTCTTTTGTCAACTCCATTAAAAACTCAATTAGGCTCATGTGGTACCACCTGCCCCTCACAAAGCCATGCAGACGATCTCCAAGACTATGCTTGTCTAAATGCTCATAAGTCCTATCCCTAGTCTCTCCAATGCCCACCACTGACAGAAGACTCACTGTTCTATAATTCTCAGGGTTCTCCCCCTTTTCTTAAATAAGGGAACTACATTTGTCATTCTCCAATCCTTCAGTGCCTTTCTGTGGCCAAGAAGAACGCAAAGAACATCGCTAATGTCTCAGCAATCTCTTCCCTCACTGTAGTAACCTGGGGTGTATTGTGTTTGGTACCGGGGATTTATCTATCTGAATATTTTGTTTGGAGATGTTTGGCTGTTGGCCTTCTACGCTGAGACCGTTTACATATGTACAAAACTAATTAGATGGTGGCAAAGGCAGTAAATAAGAGGATTTCTGCCTCCACTAATGAGCTTATGAACTACCATACTTCCTCTAACAAGTATGAAGAGAGAATATACTCATAAATCTTATATATTCATAATCTTATAGAGTGACAGGATCAGTTGAGAGTATGATTAGTAATAGATGGGACTCTGAGCTTCAGAAATAGCACAAAAGCAGAGAATTTACAGACAACCTTTATAAAACTGACTGGGCCACAATTTTTACCTTAGGAAGGATCAAAGATCCAAGCGGATGCAGGGATAAGGATTTTCTTTACAATATTTAAATGAAGAACAAAGGATAATGGCAAGATGTTTGATCAGAGTACAGGTAAATGCAAAAGGTTCCATTACTGACATGTAATACAACATTTAGAATGCAACATGCATGAAATTCTTTAACTTTTGTCCACTGAAAGGCAGACAGAGAGTCCCTCACAATACAATGCGCCCAGTGCCCCTCAAACTACAGTAGCACTGTGGTCATAATTGCCTCATGATCACCAATCCAGAAAAGTTCAAATCTCGCTTGCTGAATTTAAATGACCAAAGCTGGGGGAAAAAAAAATCAGTAACACAGCATTAACAAAACTAACAAATTGGCAAACCAGTTAGGCTTCTATGACACTGATATTCCAGGAAGGAAATTTGCCACTGTTACTCAGTCTGACCTATGCTTTATTCCTCAAGGAACTAATAATCCTTGGGAATGGGCAATAAATTCCAACCTTGCCTACAATTACATCTTGGGAGTGAATAAATTACCGCAACAGTTTAAGAAAAGATGGAGGAAAATTTTTCCTTTCAGTTCACGGTTCAAGTGGAAGCAAGTATTATTTAAAGTACAGTTTTTATGATATGGAACAATGCTATGAAGGATGATGGAAAGAGAAGAGAGCAACGTCTACAAAAGGGAAGAGATGTTGAAGGAAAACAACCTGCAAGACAATAGGTAAGAGGCAATGAACTGATTGGACTACTCTATAAGATGTCTGTTGACAGGTTAAATGGTGTCTTTCGGTGCAGAAACCTTCGATTTGGTGAGTACGTCCAATTTTTTTTCTAATTTAACTCACAATGCCTCTGGCACGGTTAAGACTTTATCATTATAACTTGCTACAAAACTAATCAGCATGCATCAAAAAAAAAAACAATTGCAGTAATTTCAGCTTTTTTTTTAACTATCAGGTGCTTATTTTCATGATTAATTCATTTTCAGATGAATTACTAAAATTACATGCATCAATGATGTAAAGAAAACCTTATATTCAATATCACCCAACTGCATTAATGCAGTAAGTTTTAAATGTGTTGGATATAGAATTTTTGTTTTTAAAGCAGCTTCTTGAATGTGAATTTCAAACACTCCTTCTAAAGCTTCTACTATTAGTGTGTACTTTGTCTGCTTCAATTTGTTATTAACATTATTTAATTTACCAAAAAGCAGAGGTCAGCTTGACAAATATTAATTAACTTAATTTGAAAATGTCTGGCCCATCTTCAGGAATCACCATCATCCGTCAGAGGACAGATATCACGATCACTGTTACCCAAAAGTTGGATGGCAAGAGCCAAGCAACAGGTCGCACGGTTCCAAGACCTCTGAATGCCTTTGGCAGGCTCTAACAGAAGACAAGGAGAGCATTTTAGGTTTGCCATATCAAATTTGTGAAACAATTTCACAATTTTAAATGTGTTATTTTCAGAGATATCTATAAAATATTAACGTCGAGATAAAGCTTACAAATTTTAAATAAACCTTATTACAGCAAATTAAAGTAAAATTATAAAAAGTGACACATCTTCCTTATTGTACAGTCCTCAAATGTGAAATTCATGACAGATTCTCTGATCATACACTAGGTAGGACCTGGTGTAGGACAGAAAGCCAATTTCCTGGCATATTGCTGGGGAATCTCAGGAAGACCAAGGTCCATTGTGAAAAAAGCAGAGGGGATATCCAGGACATCATCTGTTTTCAAGTCCAAGTAGAGTGTCTATTTAGTAGACTTTTTCCTACAGCAATAGCTGAACAACAAAGGACAGCCAGGAAAATTCAGTAAACTGCAGCAAATGCTCGTAATAACTCTATGTCATCCCTTTCAATGATTTAAAATTTCAGTACCTGTTAAGAAAGTTAAGTATAGTAATAAGTTGTTTCTCATCTCGTCCTGCCAGTGCATTTTGAAGTGTCCCTCTGCGGTTAAGTTCTTTCATAACACTAATGGTAACCTCTGGTGTCTTTACCCTGACCTGTGACTGCAAAATAACAATCTATTCAGAATAGTACAAGATGTCAATATGACAATATTTGGCACAATCAGTTCAAGGACAAGTTTCTCCACATGCATTGAAGAATCAAAGTAAGTTTTTACCTCCAATACAGCATCTAATGCAAGCGACACCTGGAAACTTTTCAATAGTTTGTCATATTTCTTAAGATGCTGCTGCACTGGCTTACTGACCCAAAAATCACCCTTGAATGGAGGAAAAATATAAAAGTAAATTTATTGCAGGATAATAGTTAATCCTTGGAATACAATCATTCTTCAAAATACAGGTTTATATTTTTAAGTTATTTACAAATTTATTTTTTAAATATTAAACACTGGAAATACAAAATTGTAAATCATATCTCCAAAACCTTGTCCACAACTCATTCACTTTCACAGACTCAGAACAATATCGAAGATATCTTTGCATTTATTTGAACTTGGAGTGGCACAGTTAGCACAGTGATTGGTGCAGTGGTTAGCACCTGGGTCAGAACCTGCGACTGTTGGCCTCCCCATTACTGCACTGGGTTCCTCCAAAGACATAGGGGGCTAGCAGTAGTTTGTTGGTCGCAGGTGTATTTGGGGGTGTGGGCTCATGCGCCAGAAGGGCTTTGTTACTGTGCTGAATCTTGAAGTTAAAAAAAAATAATTAAAAGAATTATTAACCCTCTAATATTATAATAACTGGAATTTGATCGGTTGTTAACCTGAAGTAAGGCACCACGTAATACAAGTTTCCCCTTATCCGAAATGTTCCATGAACCGAACTTTTTTGCAGCATCAACATGACATCACAAGTTGAAAACTATTTATCACCCAACTTGTCCACGTGGGGCTCTTACCCTCTGTTGGCGCCAGTTTTGTAACAACAGAGCTCAAACCCAGCCAGGAAGACCGATGCTGAATGGCTGGATGTTGGCTCAGAGAAGCAGGCTGGAATCTCGAGCCATCAGTCTGCGACTAGAGGAAGTCCGTGGATTAGGCAGTGCACGAGGAGAAATTATCCTCGTTTCAGGTAACTCCCTCCCCTCTCTCTTTCCATTTCTTCTTTATTCTCCGCTGTACTTGGTTTACAAACTGTATGCTGCTGCCTCCCAGCCACAAGCAGTTGGAAGAATCATTTGTCCCGGCGTCATCAAGAAGGGGGGCCTCCCGGGCAGCAGCAGGGACCGTAGTCAGGACCAGCAGTGGGGAGGAAGTGTCAGGGATTGGCGGTGGGGAGGTGTCGAGGGCCGGCGATGGCAGATGCTACTGTGCTGCTTTTGGATTTTTTCGATTTTGTTTCATTAACAAAAAAACCCAATGACCATCCAGTCCCAAGCTTTTCGGATATGAGGAAATATGAGGTTATGATGGCAATTTATGACAATCAATGTCTGAATGGATATTCATTGGGAGAAATGTTCAACAAATACTTTAGACTATTCTATAACCATTGTTATATTACTGTAGAGGTTTAGTTAACATTTTCAGTACTTTCAACAGGGCTTGTTTCCCATTAGTCAACTTGACCAATCACAATATTCGGTAATGTATTCATTGAATTTCAGAAGTTGTAATGCACTGAGATTTCCTTAACTAAAAACAACTATCGAGTTAAATTGAATACAATTATAAAAGTGTCACCTTCTTTGGCAAATAATCTTTTCCTTTAATGAAATATCTATAAGATGGTCTTTTGCCCTTTTTTTCAACCCCGTCAACCACATGATTCTTTGCATTCTCTTTCCGGTGTCGGATATTCAAGACACTATTAGTCATTCCGACAATAATGGCTTTATCTTCAGGCTAAAATTAAAAAAAACAAGCTTCTTACTACACAGAAAAAAAACCTTTGAAGAAATGGTCAAAAAAATTTCTTCATTTTTTACTCTAAATTACCAAGCAACAATACTACTTTAAAATATTGGTGCATGGAAGGAAAGACAGTTAAATACAGAATCAATTAAATCAACCTCAGCCATGCTGATGAAACAAATATGATCAGCTTTTTCTGAAGAAGCTTCTTGAAGACAGGATTGACTTTAATTAGACAATTTATATTGAAGATTATTTATTTGTCACAGTACAATACCTAGTACAAAATACCTAGTACGGGTTCTTTTGCAAACAGATCAATAGATCATCTCTCATAACCCATACAGCAACATCAAGAGCAATTTGCAGAGTGTACGATTACAATGAAAAGGAAGATCAACTGATAATTGGTGAGTGTAGGGCAATGGATGTTGTTTGCACAAAGTTTAGTAAAACAGTTGACTATGTTCTTCCAAGACTGGTACAGAAGCTTAAGTCACATGGGATCCCTGATGAGTTACATGTAAAAATGGCTTAGTCATAGAACACAGAGGGGTGTTTTTCTAACTGTAGATCAGTGAAACAGTGGTGTTTAACAAGGAGTGAAACACAAAATTCTGCAGACCCTGTGATTATAGTGAAAACACAAAAAGCTGGAGGAACTCTGCAGGTCATGCAGCATCCATAAAAGGTAAAGAGATATAACCAAACTTTCAGACCTGAGCCCTTCCAAGGTATGAGCAAAAAGCCTGCTTGAAGATGGGCTCAGGCCCGAAAGTTTGGTTATAGCTCTTTTCCTCCTATGGATGCTGCGTGGCCTGCTGAGTTCTTCTAGCATTTTCATATTCCACAAGGACCAAGGCTGAGAACTGTGCTGTTTGCAATACATATTAATGATTTAGATGAAAATGTAGGTGGTTTGTGTTTGCAGATGAGCATAAACAATTGCTGCAGTTGTACTTATCAAGGAAGGTTGTCAAAGGACTCAAAAGGATACAAATCAGTTGGAAAACTTGGCTGAGAAATATCAGATAAAGTTTAATCCAGACAAGTGCAAGGTAATGCATTTTGGGAAGCCAAATGCAAAAGGAGAGTTAACAGTTAAGGGCAGGACCATTAGGAACATCAGTGTACCAAGGGATCATGGGATACATGGTATAGCTCCCTGAAAGTGGTAAATGCAAGTGGTATGGCATGCCTCAATTCACTGGTTGTGGCATGGAGTATAAAAGTTGGCAAGTCATGTCACAGCTGTATGTAAACAATGACAAGGACATGTGAAGTATTACATACAGTTCTGGATGCCATATTGTAGGGAGGATGTGGATGGAGAGAATACAGGTTCACCAGGATATTGTCTGGATTGAAGAGCATTAGCTGAAAGACGAGGTTGGACAAATCTAGATTGATTTTTCTGGAGTTTTGAAGGCTAAATGAATGGTCTGATAGAAGTATATGAAATTAGGAGAGGCTTAATGTATTTTTAAATGCCTATAATGTGCACGTTATATGCGTATTTTACAAACCAGACACCCCCTCCACATGTGTTAAATGCATGTGCATGCTATACGAAAATATTTTTACATGTTGAAGGAATGCACACAATTAATAGCGGGCATGGGAAAATCAAACCGGCAATTTATAGTGGGCATGGGAATATAATAGCAGCATTGAAAGAGCGTGCACAATTTATAGCGGTCTTGGGAAAGCTGCACCGGCAATTTATAGCAAGCGTGGAAATGTTATAGCGAGCATGAGAATGAAATGGTGGCAATGAAAGAACACGCACAATGTAGAGAGGTTGTGGGAAAGACGCAATTTATATTGAGCATGAGAATGTAATAACAGCAATGAAAGAATACGCTCAACTTATAGCGGGCATGGGAAATTTTGATCTTGGAAATATCTCTTTGAACTGAATGCCATGGTATTCCTATAAACAGGACATTCTGGTTAGGACACCACACCTTGTCAATAGGTATTTTCAAGCGGGGAAAACACCCAACAGTAAAGGCAAGGCTCTTCACCCTTACGCCTAAAGATGTACCTTTATGAATGCGCTGTGGCCGACTCCGAGGCACCAATTCCAACCCTTTTTGGGGAAGGACAATCAGCAGAGCACTGCACACCATCACCTAACCTGAATGTACAGCCACTGCAAGCAGCTGGTTAGGGGTGGGCTGATGATGCCATCAGCCCACGACCCATCTCCCCACTCACACCTCTCCCCCATAAACCCCTCAAGGCAGGGAGGTGGGCGGGAGCTGTCAGAGCCGTCAGAGAGCAGCCAATGTGGGCTGTGACATCCACAACGGGCCACTTTGGCCTTCGGGGCTACTCTCTGAGGTTCAAAATGCAGCAGAGCATTGGCCGCCTTCCCTACCCACAATTCGCCATTCAGCTGGAACTGTTCTGGTTCCAGCTGCATGGGGAATTGTGAGTAGGGAAGACGGCCATTCCTCTGCCACATATTTATGATGGGTGGTGCTATGGCACCAGTCGCCCCCACCTCCATTGGCTCCAGAGGGCGCTAAGAGGTGTCTCTTGATATGATGTGACGCTGGAGCAGCCTTTTAGCGCTGCTGTCTGAAAGGTAAGTTTGAAGTTTTTGAACAGTTCTTATAGCCGGCCTCTCCAGGCGGAGGCCTGACATAGCCTAATGTTAAAGGACCAGACCCTTCCCTGAGGGAGATTAACATATCAAGTGCCTCTGATTTGAGACAATATTAGAAGTAAAATCCTACTTAACGCTGAAGTCTTTCTTTAGGCACTTTCAGGTGGCCAAAATCCCCCGATGTAAAGCCGCATATTATGCCCATATGCAGCTGTCGGGAGGCCACTTGAAAGCGCAGGAGGAGCATCTAGTTCGCCACAAACTTAGTGGGCTAAAGGGGCCTGTTCCTGTACTGTTCTACGTTTAGTACAGCTAGGCATTCACAACTCAGACCACATTTAAATGTTTCCCATAAATTAAGGTTTAAGTAATCTGAACATGCCTGAAGAGCCATAGCACAAAAAAATCTTACACTTACCATTATAGCCAAACTCAGAATGGACGCTGAATAATTCAAAGTATGCACTACTTTGTATGTAGATGTACTGTATATTTTGACATGCCTGGAAGTTCAAAGACATTGCAAGTGCTTATACAAAAATGCAAGATATTCTTTAGTCCTGGATATACAGTAAAATTCTCATTATCTGGCATAAATAGAAGCACAAACAAATGCCAAAAATATTTTTTTTAAACTGAGGAAATAAATAAATATATTTTTGAAAGTAAATAAGAAAAAATAAAGTTTTAAATAGAAGTTTAAAATTGTCAAGTAAATGTTCTCCAAAGCAACACACAACCCCGAGGGAGTAAACAATCAACCATGGAGCAGCATGGGCATGCCCCACCCACAGCAGCTGTTTGAGTAATATTTAAATAAAGTTGTGTTTGAATAAAATGGATGCACCAAGGATAAAGAGCCAGCCAATGCTGCCTGCCACCGAGGTGACTCTCCCAAGTCTCTCCCTATCGCTGTGCCTTTATTAATTATTAAATATATTAGTAAGGCTTTATCTGTAAATTTGGGACTTGGGATTAATTATGAAAGTGGCATGGTTAGCATAGTGGGTAGTACAACACAGTTACAACGCCAGTGACTGGGGTTCAAATTTAAAGATACACTGAGGGCTTGACCAGGGCACTTACGGGGAGGTGAGCTGGGTCGCGCCTAGGGCCTGACCAGGACACTTGCATGAGCCAGGTTCCACCAAGGGACTGACTGGGACACTTGTGTGGAGGGGAGTCTGCTCGTCAGTGCTGGGAAGATGCATGGAGATAACTTGGGCGTTGTTGAGGTGTGACGGGGTTCGAATTTAAATTTAAAGTTAGGGAATTACTTGATTAAAATGAACTTTACGTAATTAAAGACTATAATACTGATTTTTTTTTTCAAATTTCTTTACATTTTGCACTGTCTTTTGTCTTTTAAATTGTGTATTCTTAATGCTGGTGTACTTGTTAGGCATTGTAAGAGTGAGCCTCAGTCAATCGTAAAGTTCGCAATTTCGGCACCAGCAATCCCAGATAATGGGGATTTTACTGTAATGAGTTCATCATTGTAAACATTGCACAATGTATCACAAAATTCTTGCTTGCTGCAGCGAATAGGTTCTTCATGAAAAATAGCATACATTAAATTAAATATTCACTTCCACCATAGTGAAAGTTAAAAAAAATGTCTTGTAAGGGTGCAAACAATCCTTTTAAGTAGTGTCGGAGCAGTCCATTAGTGTAACTCTGGGTTTAAGAATCTGATAGCTGTTGGAAAGAAACAGTTCTTGAACCTAGTTGTACTAAATTTCAGGTTTCTCTACTTTTTTCCTGAAGGGATCAGTGAGGAAAGGCAATGACTAGCATGATGCTGTTTCTTTTGAGACAGCACCTCGCAAGGTGTCTTAAATTGATGGGAGGTCAGAGCCTATGATAGACCTGGCTCTATTTGCTGGCTTGTGTATTCACAGGCACTCAATTTACCAAACCGGGCTGTACTGCAACCAATCAGCACACTTTTCACAGTTCACCATACTGACACTCACGACTATTCATAGTTGCCAAAAGAATGATTTTCCCAGTCTTGCTTAAAATCCTGCTCTGCTATAAAAGCTACTATGGCATCAATTTTTTCTAGTGCCTAATGAACACTAATATCTCTCTGCACAAGAGAAAATAATCCTCTGCTCTCTCATTTATTCATAACTTTACAAATCGACTTACAGCTCTTAGATTCACTACCAAAATAAGCATTTATTGCTATTCCCACCCAACTGCCCCTGAAAACATGCTGGTAAATCAGATTCCTAAACAGCTGCAGTAATGAGTGACAGTATTATCACAATGTTGCTGAATAGAGTTCAATGATTTAGACCCAACGATGATGAAGGCAAAATATTTCCAAATCAGAAGTGTACCCAACTTAGAAGGGAGCACAAAAATGGTGGTTTACCCATGCACTTGCTGACCTTGTCCTCAGCGCAGAGGCTTTAAAGAGGTTGTCACAAAGTACTACAGCACAAATAACTGCAGTAGATTTGGTCAATGGTACCATGTTCTTTCTAAATCTTCACTCATTCAGGTAAATATACAAACTTCCAACTTACTCCTGACTTGTTCCTTGTACATGCTGCCAAGGTTTCAAAAGTCACCAGGCAAGTTATGTGCCACAGGCCTCTTGTTGGCACACTCAGGTGACTGATTATAGTTATGTTTTAGGTCAATAATTCCTTCTAGAATATTGACCGTATGGACTTCATGACAAAAATTACACCGCATATCAAGGGTAGATAGCTGGACACTACCTAGTACATTTTTTGAAGATCTTAAAGTATATTCTCCTATTACCAATATCCAGAAAATTACTCAGTCATTTTCTATTTACCTCTGCAAAACCTCAGATTCATTAAGTCATGGTCATGCTCCACTGTTTTTAATAAATAGCAAAATTCTAATCCTCAAAAGCCAAATATTTATTTTAAAGACAAAACGCATAATTGCTAAATTCTTCCAATTATATGTATGAAATTGAATTTCTTACCTGTCAAGGGAGCCTGAGAGTAGCCTCTGCCCCGAACTGTTTAAACACAAACAAGTGACTGTCTTGTGGTGGTTTCGTAATGAAGCTAATAACTGACCTCCTTTTAACATGTCCCAGACTTTGACAAATCGACCACCTTTACAAAGGCAAGAGCATTCAATTAGAATAAACTGCATTAATCAAATCAGGCTATTTTTCTCCATTCACAGAGTTAGACAGAACAGAAACAGACCCTTCAATCCTATTGAAAAGAAGTAACCTTTGCTGCAATGATCAAAAGTGGCAGTTAAGAACAAACCATACAATTTGCCTAGAGTCACATATTAACTAGTCCAAATGAGGATGGCAGACTTCCTTCCCTGAAGGGCAAAGCTCCCTCAAATTTTAATTCTTAATAACAATGGTATTTGGCTGGGTCACTAGCTCTTTATTCCCCATGGTTTTTTTTAAAAAAAAAACATTTTAACAAAATTTCCCAGCTATGCTAAGATTTGTACTCATGCTTCTGTATCAATGTTATGATCTCTGGAGGCGACATATCACCTTGTAACGTATCTGGGATATTAAGTTAATCAATTGCCAATATGAGAACACAAAAGAGAAGGCATGTACCAAGGCCAATTTAGTAGCTGCTTTAATTGATTCTTTCATTTTGGCAATACAGCTAATAACAAACCACAACTGTGTAGAACATAATTTCCAACAAAAAGACATTGACCTGCTGATACGAGAAGTCCACCTGATGGAAAAAGCAAGACACTCTCTACTGGTTGTCCATGATCCATAGTCATCACGCTTTTATCTAATCGAGCATCAAATAGCTTTACAGTGTGATCATATGAACCTGGAAATAAATAAGGAAAATATACAATAAAAACATAATACCAAATCGGCACCAGCTACTTAATTTGTGTGCTTGCTTATGTCTGCAACAATGTGATTTTTTAAATTCCTACAAAATTAAGTCTACAACCAAAATTATCACTATCAAATTAAATTAAATTACAAACAGCCAATCACTGAAAGCAAGTCTGGTTTGCCCACATATCCAAAAGCTACAACATATTAACCATTTAGGAATTGACATCTTGGTATAGTACCCAATTAGTTAACAGTAACAATACATGCCTGTAACAAAGAGATCTGCATTCAACTTGCTGGTACAACCACATCGTACATAATCAATATGTTCTGTAAAGTTGTAAAGTTCTCTTGCGCTTGAAACATCCCAAAGCCGGACCGAGTAATCATCTGATCCAGATATTACACGGTATTTGTCCGATGTGAATCCAGTAACTTGGACTGCTCTGCAAAAGAAAAAAAATTGCACTCAATTGATCTTTTAAGTCTTTTGATTATTTTAAAAATAAACACATCTGCTTTGCATTCTCAGCATAAAACATAATCTTCAGCTTGTATTTCTTCTAAATAAAATAAATATCAACAAAGAGTTATAAAATTCTTATTTTAACCTGTCTTTTAAACTTTGGCTTGTGATAAGTACTCAAAACAATAAATGGAAAGAAAGGAGCGCCTAGAGCTGGTTTTAAAATACAACCAGCTTATTTCAATCACTTTTTTTCCCCCAAAGGAACATTGACGATTCACCCATTGGAATCTCACTGAATGGACAAGATTCTCTTTCTCATGTTGCAGATTACTACAAAATTATCAGTCCACTATATAATTAAAGATTTCAGGTGTTGGATTCATATTTGAAATGGGTAAAAAATGAGAGCAACAAAGGTCAATTCTGATTTGCTCAGGCATGGTGCCTGCAGACACACGAAAGGCCAAATCACCTCCTTTGGCTTTAGTTTTCTCAGAATTTAAATTTCTATATTTCTTTAATTGTTCAACATTTCAACCCATCCCTTGGCCCTGGTTCTTACACAACTGGTAGCGACGCCACTTCTTGTTGGTTTTCTACAAAAAAATTTCCAGATGAAGCTGATCATTAAAAAGAAAAAGGGGAAGGAAAACTGCCACAAGGGATGAGAAGAAACAATTCTTCAGTTTGCAGGAGTTACATAAAAGTGCAATCTCTCCTCTAGGCAATATTGCTTTTTAATTTTCTTCCAATAAGTGAGAATTTTTCCACACAATAATCCTTTAATAAACTAGTAGGAATAATAATTGACAAAAAATCATTTAACAGATCTTGGCCACACAATTTGCTGTTTCCTCAAATACTATTTGTAGAAAACTTACTTTGTATGTCCTTTATATTGCCTGAGTGCTGTACGCCCCTCAATATCAAAAAGACGGACAACACCATCCTCACAGCCTGCAACAAGCAGCTTTCCATCACCTCTGTATGTGCCACAGTAGGCCACGTCATTAAATCGGCTGAATGTTTTTCTGGGCTCTTGAGAATATTGTCCATATACATGAATCTAAATACACAAATGCAGATCAACTAAATTACCAAATTCATCAAATAAACAAAATACATCAAAAGCATTAGATGTAAAACTCTGAAAAATATTTGATCATTTTACTGGCCTGCTGTATTTAAATGTATGCAAGATCATTGTTGTGTAAAAATTATGCGCAGGATTATTACCAGTTCCATTAGGAATAAGGTTTAACAAGGAAGTCAGCAGATGCTGGGGTCAAGTGCAACACACAAATGTACTGGAGACACTCAGCAGGTCACATAGCATTCATAGGAAGTAAAGGGTAATCATGTTTCCAGCCTGGCCCTTTGTCAGGTACAAACAAAAACAGGCAGATGTCTAAATAAAAAGGTGTGAGGTGTAAAGGAAAGAGGAAGGGGAAAGGGAAGGAGCACAAGTAATATAGGTAGATACAGGTGAGAGGGTAGAAGAGACAGTGCTCAGAAATGAATAGGGAAGTGGACAAGAGAAGGAAAGGAAGTGGGGAGCTAGAGGAAAGGAGACAGAGGGATAGGGAGAAAACACACACTGGACTTACCCTTGTGGAGGCAGCTACTGCATAGTTGTAGGGAGCAACAGGAGAAATATCTATGTTTGTCACAGCACCAAACTCTTTGATCTGAACTGCACTCTGAAACAAAAATTGATGGTAAGATATTAATGGTATTTTCATTACATCCAGTCACAAATAATATGACTGCTAATAAGCTCCAAGGTATAAAATATGGAATTTGTGAAATTCTAATAATATGGACAATGACTCCCGGTACCTATGACTAGCTCTTAGATCTAAATACCAGTGTATTCGAGATTTAAATCCAGATGTAAACGTATTTCAACGCAAATTTGTAAATGAAGTCCGTCATTGTGAGGAAATGGATCGCAAACTCCGTGAGTACTTGTGATGCATTAATCACTTGCAGTATTTGTGAAGGAATATTGAAGAAATACATAACTGCAATCGTTGAGACTGCTTAATGTTTATAAAGGTAAGTTTTAGTCGATTAGATTTTCGGAGATCCAAGTTAATGACCATGAGTCAGAGAGCAGGATGGAGATCAAGAATCTGGTTGTGTGGTGCCAGGACAACAATCTTGCTTTCAATTTCAATAAGATTCCACCTGCATTGAATTCGCCCATCATTACTGAATGAAGATCTACCGGGACCAATGCCTGAAGAGGGCGCACAAAATCAGTGAAACGGTGCGGACTCGGAAGGCCAACATGGCCTGTTTCCGCTCCATAAATGGTTATATGGTTATAGGAAAAGAAACTCGCAGAGTGAATTCAATGGAATTCTATTGATTACATTAAGTAACGAGGCCTAAAATTAAAAATTTGCAAAATGGCAATTATTTAATATTTCTTGGTGCTTCACATGGTAGTTAAAAGCGCTCTGATTATAATTACTGAAAACTGGCAGACTTCCTCCTTTCAATAACAAAAAATGCATGAAGTTAACAATCTTACAAATAAAAAGATATTATGTTCACATGCAATAAGCCTGCTCTTTGACCAACACCAAAGATCATTTTTTTGTGATCCTACCTTGTATTTTTTCCAGTATAGTGTGTCCTGTGTGACTGAGTTTCCAAGTTTTGGGTAGCTCTGGATTACAGTTGGTTTGTAAGAAGTCATTGTCTTCTAATTGTTATTCCAATTCCACCCTTTTTCATGCAGCCCTATAGAATCAAAAATTAAAATAGACAAAAAGCAGATAAAATTATATCACCACCTAATAAACTTTATCTAGTGCACCTACACAAAATTAAGCAGTATGACTGGCATACTACCCTGCCCATAATGTATGATATCTCAACATAGGGAGGAAGAAGGGAGGACATACACAGTAAATGGAAGGGAACGGAGGAGTGTGGAAGAATAAAAGAATCTGGGAATACAGATATCTGTACATAATTCCCTGAAAGTGGCACCTCAGGTAGACGGGGTTGTAAAGAAAGCTTGGCCTTCATAAATCAAAGTATTGTGTACAAGAATTGGGATGTTAAAGTGAGGATGTACAAGACATAGGTGAGGCCAAACTTGGGAGTATTGTGCGCAGTTCTGGTCACCAAACTACAGGAAGGATATCAGTAAGATTGAAAGAGTGCAGAGAAGATTTACTAGGATGTTGCCAGGTCTTCAGGAGTTGAGTTACAGGGAAAGATTAAAAAGGTTAGGACTTTATTCTTTGGAGTGTAGAAGAATGAGAGGAGATGCATTAGAGGTTAACAAAATTATGAGGGGTTTCAATTCTAAACACTGATTGTTTATTTTGCTCCATCATGTGTACTTCTGCCATCAAGAATTCTTAGACCATAGTTCCTCTGTTCCTCAATACTTGCTAGAATCCAACCATTTACTGCACACAAGAGAGCCATAGTTCATTCAAAATGTATCACCAGTTTTTGGGATTAAATTCCATCTGCCATTTTCTGCTCCACTTGCTAACCATAGAATTGTACAAAACGGAAACAGGGTCTTCAGTCCAACATGACCATGCCAGCCATTAATCAGAACTTGATCCAGAGCCTACTATGTATTGCTCCTGAAGAGCCAGCATGTTCCAGACTGCAACTATATTCTGGGTGAAAAATATCCTCCTCTAAAACTCATGGTCATGCCTTAAACCCAGGACATTTGCCACAGGGATGAATTTCTTATCATCTCTCTTACTTCTGCCCCTCAAGATTTTGCTCCTTTTAACAGATCTTCTCTTTGCCTCCTATCACCCAGCCGATTTCAGATTCAATTTACCAAATTACCCACAGAGGGCTCTTGCTCTTTGGATTCATCTTCCATGTGACATTTGTCAACACCTTAAGTCCTTGCATTGCACTGCACTCATTAAATTATTCGAGGAGATGGTCAAGTATGTCAATCTGATTGATAGGACTTGCCTTTAAAAAGCTCGGTGTCCATCCTGATCGGTGCCAGCCTTCTAAAGTGCAGATTAAACCTGTCCCTTAGAATTGGTTTTCAATAATTTCCCCAAGGCTAACTCTTCCATTTTGATTTATTCAGTCAGAAATTAAAATAGCTCTTTATTACTCCAATACTTTTCATACAAGTCCACATTATTTCTTGAATTGCATTTTGTTCTCTGACATAGCTGCTGACAGAGGGTCCCAATATATTACTCCCACCAGTAACTTCTTCCCTTTACTATTTATCAACACCCAAACTCCATTGAGTTTGATATCATTCCTCATGCCGTCCTTTTTAATAGGCCCTTCTCATCTTCTTTCTGCCTTTCCTTCATTCACATCGAATACTTGTGAACAATTAGTTCCCACCCTTGCAATCACGTTCCTGTAATGGTTCTGAGATCCACGTTTATTTGGGGGAAAAGGGTCAAATTACACATAGAAAGGGGGAGAGAAGCTGAAGGAGGGGGGCATGCAGATCATATTTGAAAGGGCTCAAGCAGCTCCTGTACGTGAACCACGAACTGTCTGACTCCTTTTCCTACCTCAGACTTACAGCAGCAGCGTTTTGTTTTATATAAAAAAAAAGCCCCACGTGTAATCAAAGCATCTGGGGCCACGCAATGATCCATTTACCTGGCACAGAAGCAACGCCAGCGCCCTGTCCCACGAGCCAGGCGATCAGCTCCTCCCGGCCGCCGCCGCCTCGTGCGTCACTTCCTGCTCGCAACAAACTTTATTAACACCGGCAAACATCAGGCCGAGAAATCGAAGTCGAGCCTCAATTACCTGTGAAGATACAAAATATCCGAAGCGGAACTAAAGCCGGGCTTTGTCGGAAACATTAGGGATTAGAAACGTCTCGAGAAGCACGGGGGGGTAATCCGTCTCCACGGGGGGATTTTGAACCAACTTTATTGACAACAGCAGAGTTGGCCTGGGGGCTTCTGGGAAGACGGCGGCGAGTCCTGATGGTGGGGTTGCGCGCCGCGGAGCTGCTGGGAGCCCGACGCCGGCCAGGTAAGGCGGTGCTGAGAAATGGCAGGCGTTTGCGGGGACGTGGATGTGGAAGGAGTTTGGTTGCTTTTTCAACCGCTGGACGTGCCCCAAGTCCGAGCTCGCGAGGCCACTGGGGTAAAGGTGAAAGGAGGACGGTCCGGAGCCCAGAAAGTCCGTCGCTGCTCCACACACGATCGCTTAATCTCAGACAGACCTTCCCAGATCCGAGAACTCCCACTCTCTTTATCCGCCTGCTTCATGTTCTGATCTAAAACATCCCTTCACCCAAATGTTGCACACAGTTGATTTCAGGTTTATTGTCACGTACAACCCTGAGATTCCTTTTTCCTGCGGGCACAGCAGAATTACCACTGATTGGTAGTACAAAAATAAACTAAAACGTGCAAACGAGTAAAAGAACTGTAACCAGACTGTGCAATACAGGGAGAACAAAAGAAAATCAATCAAGTGCACAGGTAATTGTGTCTGTCGTTGAGCAGTCTGATGGGGATGGGGTAGCATCTGGTGCGAGTCTTGTGGCACTTTCCTGATCTCAAGTAGCGAGAGCAGAGGTGTGCTGGGTGGTGGGGGGGTCTTTGATGCTTGCTGCTGCCCTCCGACGGCAGCGCTCCCTGTAGATGTATTCCGCAGTGACGAGGATGTTTGCCTGTGTGTCCATTAAAGCAGGGCTTTACGCTCCGGTGTATTGGTGTTCCCGTACCACACTTCAATGCAGGATGAGAAGATTGGTGAAAGTAGCACATGTTTTTTCCAAGGTGAATTTTACCCAGAAACAACCTATCTGCAAGAAATTGGATGAAACATAGAATGTTGAAAATGTGTCGGCAGCATAAGGAAATAGATTTTTTTTAAAAAAAAAAGCAAATCTGGCAAATTGAGAAATCTAGTATATTTTAAGTAACAAAGGGAAAGAATTGGGGAGAATAAAGAGAGTGTGTGATAGGCCAAAACAATCCCTGTGACACAAGTGCTGTTGATGTCCTTGTTAAATACAGTTCCTCTATAGCAGGGGTGTCAAACTCAAATTCACGGAGGGCCAAAATTAAAAACTTGGACTAAGTCGAGGGCCGAACTAAATATTTATTGAAAATTTTCAACAACATCTGCATGTTTTCTCTTCTTTCAACATATGTAATGTTAAACTTTTTCTTATTAAAATAAATGTTTAATAATAGTTTTGGATAAACTCTTTCATTGTCATTGGCCCATTTCCTTTAGCGTTCTGAAACCGTGCACATGACGAGTCAATGAGGGATGATTAAAGCAGTGGTCTTCAAACTTTTTCTTTCCACCCACAGACCACCTTAAGCAATCCCTTACTAATCACAGAGCGCCAATGGCACAGGGACGCGAGTGGAAAGAAAAAGGTTGAGAACTGTTGTATTGTGGTAACTCCACATCTGATTAGGTTAATTGTTAGGCAAGTGGTCAGAGAAGGACCCCCCCCACCCCAAGAAAGGCTTAAATCACAGGAACAAAATAAGCTTCAGTCTCACTGCTCCCAATCTTACACACAGCCCTGATGTGGAATGTGGGGTCGCAACTCCATGTTCACCCGAGTTCAGGTGCTGTCTGTGTGGAGTTTGTACGCTCTCCCCTTGTCTTGGACCAACAGGTCGGTCACCTGATGAAGGCACCCGAACCCCCCATTGAAGCGCCGGCGTCCGGGGCAGTGGAGGAATTGGCTGAGAAGAGCGCGTTGCTCCCAACCCCCTCCCATGGTTGGAGAGGGATTAAACTGCGATCTCACGGCGCCGGGCTCGTCTCCAACAAAAGGAGCGGGAGGCAGGGTCCGCCGCGCACGGAGCGAGGGGGAAGGCATCGCCAACGAGACGTTCGATCCGGCGTCACCGCTGAAGCGCAGACCCAGCGAGGATGGTCCCCAACTCCAGCCGCGTCTGTATGTCCGGGAGCCGGGCGGGCTGAGTGCTGCGCTCCGATCCCTGGGATTCGGGACTCCACACCTCCGGCGTCTTCATTTTCACCTTCAGTGTGCATGCGCTATACTGGCGCGGCGGCCAGCGGGCCAACTCTAATATATATTTAATACGATCTTGCGGGCCAAATATAATTATATCACGGGCCAAATTTGGCCCGCGGGCCAGAGTTTGACATGTGTGGTCTATAGGAGGAATTTAATGAGAGTGAGATGAATTAGTAGAGAATGAAAACGTGCTGGATTTTTGAGTTGCTGAATACAACAGTTGCTGGAAAATGAATAAAAGAGAATGGTGAAAATACTCACTAGATTAGGCAGACATTTGGAGACAAAAAAAAGGGAAATTAATGTTGTAATGGATGACATGAATTTTTTTTTATTGCAAGTTTTGACAAGATAAGAAAGATTCATTTTCTTAAATTGCTAAATTTGCAATTGAAACTCGGGGGTTGCAACTTGCCTAAGTGAAAGGTGAAATACTGTTTCTCCAGCTTGTATTGCACTTTGTTCAAGCAGTTTATCTAAGAAACACAAGTAGTATAGGCCTCTCGTGTCTGTGACAGCATTCAATAAAATCAGCCTTGGCTTCAATATTCACTCTCACTTCCCAAACCCTTTAACTGATGTGTAGTTTGAATGTCTTTCAGTCTCCTCCTTATGACTATCCCTCTACAGCACTCTGGAATAGAGAATAACAAAGATTTGCATCTGAGGAAAAAATTCCTCCTCATCTCTGGTTGAAATGGATGAGTTCTTGTTATGAATTCACTCTCTAGTTATAGACATTCCCATAGGGGTAACAAACTATTAGCAATCTCCTTGATTAATCCACTTAGCATCAGAAGAATGTGAGGTGATTTTCAGTAAGATCATCTAATAGTCTATACTCAAATGATTATAGACCCATCTTACACAAACTTTATTCATGAGTCAATCTCATCACTCTGAGAAGATTCCGTTAGAGTGCAGGAAGCATCATCGATTCAGCTATCAAAGTGCAGAAAAAAGGGTGAGTGAGCAATATGAGTAGGACTGCAGTGAAGATGGTCCCTCGTCTTCCCATGAGAAGGCAAGCACAGGTTGGGCAAAATTCAGATTTCCACAGCTACACGTTTGAATCTGATGAATTGAGAATTAAAAGAGAATTTATTAAAAGTAATAAAGTGTTCATCTAGGTTTCTATAAACTTCAGAGTACATATATGACATCACATACAATTCTGAGAGTTCTTTTTCCTGTGGGCGCGGCAAAATTATCACTAATTGGTAGTGCAAAAATTAACTGTTCACACCGTGAACATTTAAACAATCAAAAGAACTGTAAACAACTGCAAAAAAAACTGCAATACAGGGAGTGCAAAGAAAATCTAAGAGTAAGAGTCCTTAAATTAGTCTCTGATTGAGTTTGTTATTGAGGAGTCTGATGGTAGAGCAGTAGCAGCTGTTCCTGTACATGGTGGTGTGAGTCTTGTGACACCTACACCTCTTTCTTGATGGCAACAACAAGAACAGAGTGTGTTCTGGGTGGTGAGGATCTTTGATGATTGCTGCTGCTGTCCGACCGCAATGTTCCCTGTAGATGTCTCCAGTAGTGAGGAAGGTTTTGCCTGTTATGTCCTGAGCTGTGTCCACTACCTTTTGGAGGGCTTTATGTTCAGGGATGCTGGTGTTCCCATACCAGACCATGATGTAGCTGGTCAGCACACTTTCCACCACATATCTGTAGAAATTTGCCAGGGTTTCAGATATCATGACAAACCTCCGCAAACTCCTGAAGAAGTAGAGAGGCTGTCGTGCTTTCTTCATTTTGCCATTGTTGTGTTGGGTCTAGGAAAGATCCTCTGAGATAGAAATGTTGTTGGAGGAGAACTGTTTGGGTCTCTGTAGAAGGAAGAAGACCCTTTAATAGTATGGAGGGTCTGGACATCCTGGTGAAGATAGGTTGATTGGCCAATAGTATCTGAATGATACAGATATAAGCTCAAGTTAACTATCATATGACTGTACATATACAACCAGATGAAACAGTGTTTCTCTGGACTACAGTGGACACACATATATATGCACAATCCATTTTTCATTAATTAGCACATAATATTTACATACATACATAAAAAATTTGATAAAACCTATATATACAAAAAAGTCTTTGTTTCATATATGAGAGCCCAAAGGTAACAGGTTACCTACTGTTAATCAATCTCACAGCCTGTGGGAAGAAGCTATTTCCCAGTCTGATAGTCCTGATTTTTATGCTTCCTTCCTGATGGTAGGGTGATACTCCTGTACCACTGTGTGAGATGGATGGTAGGGTTCCTCAATAATTCTTTAAGCCCGATTTAAGGAATGCTCCAGTGGGTGTCGACAATTGAGGAAAGGGAGACCCCAGTGATTTCTTGGCTATTTTAATGGTTCCATCACATAACACAATAGTGCAACCAGACAGAACACTTTCAACATTGCTCATGTAAAATGTTGTCCAGGTAGGGCCAGTAGCCTTGCCCTCCTCAACCTCCTCAGGAAGTGTAGGTACTGTTGTGCCCTCCTGACTAATGAGGTGTTCTGGCTCCAGGATAGGTCGTCCGTTAAATGAACATCAAGGAACTTTGTCCTCTTCATTCTTTCCACAAAGGAACTATTGATGTGCAGTGAAATGTAGTCAACCTTTATCCTCAATCATCTCCATTGTCTTGTCCATGTTGAGACACAGGTTATTGTTCTCACAACATTTCACAACCTCCTCTCTGTAATCCAACTCATTGAGGCCAACTTCTGAAGTTCAAGATCCAGTTCCAAAGAAGGGTGTTGAGTCCCAGCAAGTTGACTTTATCCACTTTGCTGCCAACTTCCACCCTGACCTCAAACTCACTTGGTCCATCTCTAGCAACATTCTTCCTTTTCTTGATCTGTCTCCATCTAAGAAGATAAACTCTCACCATATCTTCTACAAACCCACCAGTTCCCACAGCTACCTTAATACCTCTTAACACCTTGTACCCTGTAAGGATTCCATTCCTTTCTCTTAATTCCTCTGTCTCCATAGTATCTGTTCCCAGGACGAGGTTTTCCATGCCATATCATTTAGAGATGTCCTCCTTTAAACCTTTACCACCATCACTCAACCCTCACCCACATATCCTCCAATGCCCATGTATATGCCATGGACCCTCTGCCCCGATGTGCAACAAGGACAGGATTCCCCTTGTCCTCATCTACCAACCCACCAGCCTCTGTCCAACATATCATCCTCTGTTATTTCCGCCATCTACTATGTGATCTCACTACCAGACACATTCCCCTAACTACCTTCCGCAGGGATCGCTCCCTCTGACTCACTTGTCCACTCCTCCCTCCCCACCAATTGACCCATTGGCACTTACCACTGTGACTGCAAGAGATCCTCCACTTGTACCCATACTTCCTCCATCAGGACCCCTTATTGTCTTTCTAAGCAAAGCAGCACTGCACTTGTGAATCTGCAGGGCTCATCTGCTTCTATTGCTCTTGATGTGGTCTCCTCTACATCGGAGAGACTGGACGCAGACTGGGAGATCGCTTCATCGAGCATCTTGGTTTTGTCCACCACAATTTCTTGGATCTCCCAGTGGTCACCCATTTCAATTCCACGCCTCATTCCCTTGCTGATATGTCTGTCCATGGTCTCCTGCACTGCCAGACTACCTGCAAATTGGAGGAATAACATGTCTTTTTCCATCTGGGCACCCTCCAACTGGGTGGCATTAACATCAACTCCTCCAGTTTCTGTTAGAACTCCACTGCCCCATCTTTCCCCTACTTCCCCCTCACCCCGTTTCCTTTCACGGAGCCAAAATCAATTCTCCCCTTTTCTTGTCTTTTATCATATCCAATTTACACTTTTTGTCTGTTGGTCTGTACTCCTCCCCATCCCATTCTTCCCTTTTCTCCCCCAGCCCTTAACACAGATGCCTGTTTTTTTTTTTGCTCATACCTTGAGGAAAGGCTGGGCCCAAAACGTCATTAATATATCTTTATCTCCTATTGACGCTGTGAGACTGGCTGAGTTCCTCCAGCATCTTTGTTTTGACTGCATTCACAGTGTCTGCAGAATTTTGTGGTTCATATCCACCAAACTACCTCTGAGGTATGAAATGCTGAATGCTGATCTGAAGTTGATGAACTGGCCTGGGAAGTCTTGTCCTGGGAGCCTGGTGTATGAAGCATATTTCTGTAGGTGGGCCAGGGCGGAATGGAGGGTCAAGGCTATAACATCTTCTGAGAACTGGTATGGACAGTAGATAAACTGGAGCAGGTCCAAGATCGCTGGAAGGTCACAATTAATGTGCTGCATTACCAGATGCTCAAAGCATTTCATGATGTTAAGAGAGTAGCTGAAACAGTGGGTTCACTTGGACAGTCCTTCACACAGATATTGAAGAAGGTGTGGAACAAAATGTATGTGAGAGAGAGCAATGAGACTGGAAGCCAAAAGAGGAAAGTTCTGAGGAAATAAGATGGTCCAGTGGAAGGTTTGAGGTGTCTGAAAACTGAAATTCAGCCTCTAAGTTCAGAATTTCCAAACCACAATAATTTTGCGCTCGTTAGTCAGTTTTATGATAATATCAGGGTCAGTCCTTCGTGAACAGAGTGCTGTAAGTTCAGAGGGAGGTAAATTAGTGTGAGAGTGGGCAGTGGTCAATGTATTGAAGATTGATGAATGGATCTAGAGGGGCTGAGACTGAAGGTAGGACGTCCAGTTGAATTGGGAAATTTGGAGCAAGTGGCAAATGGGATTCAATTAGAAGTGTGAGGCAACACATGGAGGGAAAGTAAACAAAACTAAAAAATGGACAAGTGTTAGCAGGATACTAACAGTGTATGAGAACCGGTCTTTTCGAGACAGGTGTGAGCACAAACCATTTTGAATTGAGGTTCTCATTTGACAAGTGTCAGGATGATATTCCAGTCAAGTTTGCTCAAGATGCAAACTGCTCTCTTCCGGGACTTTATTACACAATGTAAAAATAAGTAAAAGACTGGAGCTCTTCATTTCAAATGGGCCTTTATCAAAAGAGACCTGTATATAAATAACTACAATTACTGTCATTCTTAATAGTATTTAGAGCTTTATTTTGAATATTGTATATGGATTTTGTCATTTCAAAGCTAAACTATGCCAAGTGGTTGTTATCTAGTTGCTGATAAGATGATTGTAATCTGTCTTCTTGAACCACTCAAGTCCTGATGATCTTCAGATGGTTTTGTTGTTGGATTACTGGCCTGATCCAACAGGGAAAAATGTGAACCCTAGTTTAATATATAACCCTGATAAATCAATATTAAATCCCAAAAGATAGACCATCTTTCCAATAAGACAGCAACTCTTCAGTTGTCTTCATCAGTGTAACCCTGGGATTAGCTGTTTAAAACCTGGAATAATTCTTGAATTCCCAACATTCTAATTTATTCTAACAAATGAGGTCATGGTGACTAATTTGGTAGGCGCTGCATTATCCCACAGTATTCATTTAACTGTGCTCAACTGGATGATGCTCAAGTTCACAAAGACGTATTTCTGCTGATCATGAAAAGTTGGTTCAAATGTACCTTTGAATTCCCCCTTTACCTTCCTGACTGTTCCAGTTTGAACAGTCATGGTGCGATTCCCAGAAGTTAGTGGGAATGTTGTGTATTCCCAAGAAGGTTTTTGGCACATGATTGAATCTTGCCCAAGGGCCAGCCCAGTTGTGCTGATTTTTTTTAAAATTAGTTTAGTAATGTTGAAAATATTGGACTGGGAAGTAATACACCCATTTGGTTTGTTTATCCTTCCAATATATGTGGAAGATTTTGTAGAGTTGGTAGGTAATGACTCTTCAGTGTTTTGAGATGGTAGATTGATTAAAGCTTTAAAACAGAAACATTAATGTCTTGTCAAGGTTGTAAAATGTTCAATAATTAATGCATAATGTTGAATTCCATTTGTAATTCCTTGGCTGCTACGTGCATGGACTCCTTCATTAATCAATCTCTCAGAAGCTCAAACAGAAAAACTACAATATCTGGCAGGCACAGAGCAGCAATGGTGCCAGAACAGCAGATCGTCAACACTATTTCTGATTATCTGCAGCATATTTTAATTCACTCTTAAAATATTATAATAAATTTCCTAGTGATGCAGGTAAGTTTAAAGGATGTGTGGAAATGGAACCCCGGCAAATCAGAAACAATTGAGAAAAACAATGCCTCAGTGACTTGAAAGGGAGCATTATTTTCTTTATCTAATGAGCCATATGCTGATCATTGGATCTTCAGAATGGTCAGATAGCAGATTATTGCATTCTGACCAGCAGGACAGAGATCACTGCTGCCTTATAGGCCATAAATTTTGTGCGAACTTTGAAGTCTTGATATTTTAATGTAATTTGAGAGGATGGACTGCTAAGAATCTATGGGTTAAGTCCTTATACACACATAGACCGGTTGATATCCAGAATCTGCTGCCAGAGATGGTGATGGAATCAGATACAGTTGTTATGTTTAAGAGACATTTAGACAAACTGTTAAATAAGCAAGATGTAATGGTCCTAATGCAAACAAATGAAATAAATATAGACTGACAAATAGGTTGGCATTGGCGGGGCCTGTTTCTGTGCTGTGTGACGAGACTATTATAATTTTCTTCCATGTGTTCGTTGATCTAGTGTAATTTGATGTTATACCAACAGATGGAGTAACAAATGTTACTGACTGAGTTGAATAGAAATGGCTGCAGTGCAGAACCAAAACACTGAAGCTGAATCATCTGAAGGTGGAAACAAGAATAATCCTTCATTTGCCGAGATTCCATACATCAAGATGGAGCCCCGAGCTGAAAATCTTGCAGAAGTGGGTCCTTCCCACAATGTGGCTATGGGAATGAAATTTGTTCTGCCTAATAGATTTGATATGAATGTTTGCTCTCGCTTTGTGAAGTCACTGAATGAGGAAGAAAGTAAAAACATTCAGGATCAGGTGAACTCTGATCTGGAAGTGGCCTCTGTGTTGTTTAAAGGTAGGTAATATGCAAATATTTTAGAATAGCGCTTTCATCTAGAAAAAATTACTGGTTAATGTTGAAATTCTGACACTACAAGGGATGAAGAGAAAATGCAGATGACACTTTTCATGAAACAAAGAATAAAATCAGGGAAAAGTTGTTGATTTTGGTTACCATTATTCTAAGGAAGCTGTTTCAGTGAATTTATAGCTTGGAAATGCATCCTTTCAAAAATAAACTTCAAATAGGTGAAAAACTTTAATGTATGACAATAATGTATAGCAGCATGACGGGTACAAATATGCAAAGATGTGCTTTAATTCTGATTCACTTTTATGTGTGACTAAATAGTAAGAGCTAGTTCAAGCCTCTTTTTGAGACAGGTGTGAGCACAAACCATTTTGAATTGAGGTTCTCATTTGACAAGTGTCAGGATGATATTCCAGTCAAGTTTGCTCAAGATACAAACTGCTCTCTTCCGGGACTTTATTACACAACGTAAAAATAAGTAAAAGACTGGAGCTCTTCATTTCAAATGGGCCTTTATCAAAAGAGACCTGTATATAAATAACAACAATTACTGTCATTCTTAATGGTATTTAGAGCTTTATTTTAAATATTGTATATGGATTTTGTCATTTCAAAGCTAAACTATGCCAAGTGGTTGTTATCTATATGACAAATCAGAAGTTACCTAAAGAAAATTGAGTAACGAGAAAAAACATATTCTCTTGAAATGTATTCACCTTTTTCCAGTGGTTCAAAGGAAAAAAATGCTGGTAAAGTCCCACATCTTATTTTCTTGTCTGCACTTTGCAGAAAGCCACATCCGATCTTTTGCTCCCTGTTTCTGGACGTCACTGGGTCCAGGAGCAGTTCCAGATCAACCCACACTGAGGGCTGGATAAATTTAACATCTGGCCTCTCAGCTTCACCAAGCATTGCTCCTTTCATTTGAATTGTGCATTAGCGTGCATGAACAAGAAAAACATTTTGCTAGGCTCTCTTTGTTTAATTAATTTATACCATATAAATATTTAATTAAATAATTTTGATGTTACTTAACTGTTTTTATTTATTTGTAATCATCAAGGACTGGGTGGGGCCCAGAATCCGCTGCTTGTGACCTGGTGGCCTCCTGTGGCTTGCCCTGCTTCACATGTCAGCTGTAGCTCAATGGGAGGTGTTCAGCAGCTAAAAGTTAGTGTTGGCTCAGTCACAGGCAAATATAAATATCATCATTCTGTCATTTATTTCTAAAATAGTCCATCAATCAGAATGAAACCCAGACTAAAAAAAACTTGGTTGTGATATGACTTGTGATTCATTGAGATATATTCCCAATAGATGAGCTTTAAGTGAAATCTATTTAAGTCAGTCATGAGGAAGGAAGAAATGTTAGTTTATGACCTAATCACTGACTGAAGGAAGAGATGCCACGCAAAGCAGCAATTTGATGACAAAGTTTAGCACTGTGTGTAAGAATGAAGATTACTTATGAGTTTTAACCTCACCCCATTCCTTTCCAAACATAGGTCTATCCTAAAGCTTGTGCCTAAATAAAAAAAATTGATAGTTACTTGAAGTACCAAATATTAGCATTTTTGATGGAAATGGTGGCATTGATTTTCATGCATGAATTTCCAGTTTCATTTTTTTAAATACTTGTGCTTTTGCAGCTGAGTGCAATATACAGACTTCTTCTGGAATTCAAGTAAGGCATGTCTACACACCATCAGTAACCAAGCATTTCTCTCCCATTAAACAGTCAACAACCTTGACTAACAAACATCGTGGAAATGAAATATCTGCAGCACCCTTACTCTTCCACTGTAAGTCTGATGTAAATGCAGTTTATTTGTACAGACAATGTCTAGAATTTAATATGTAATATGATACATAATTAATAGTGAAAGTAGATTTTGCATGTGCCTGAAATAATTTTAAGATTGAAATAAAAATATAGAGATGATAAAATAATTTATTTTTCTCATTTGTATTTAATTCTCAGCCAAGGAAGTAGGTTTTGAGCCATATCAGTGATATCTATTTGGCAAATATATATGCAGTAGCCTGAGGAGACTGGCTGCACAGTGGAGGAAAGGAATTTAATATGAAGTGACATGGTGTACTTGAGAGGAAGAAAGTAGTTTTGGCTCCTGATAAGATGATGTCTGTTTTTGTAGAAACCTGCTTTTGAGAATAAGCTGAGTGGAACAAATTGTTTTTGTTCTCCATTGTTAATCTATTTTGAAAATACATTTTTACAGCTTTGTCTGTTCATCAGCTGGCAGCACAAGGGGAATTGCTTTATTTGGCGAGCCGTATAGAGCAAGGTGAGTTCTCACAGGCTTGTGCTTTTTTTTAATATTTGTCTTACTGGAGATGCACTGACCAAAATTCCACTGTTGAGCAGGATTTTATTTTGCTCAGGGTTTTGAACCTTTAGAATCTTGTTCTCTGCCACTGCTCCCATCTCTGGAGAGCTGTGGATACTTAATCATTTGAATGTGATTAAGGGTGGTAATTGGGATGGTGGAGCTGATTTATAAGATCAGCCATCATCTTATTAAATGGAAAAGCAGCTTCAAGAGTAGAGTGGCCTATGTTTTCTATTGTAAGTTTGTAAACTGGTGTGAATGCCTCTGTTTTATATAATTTCTAGACAATCTACTAAACATGCAAGATGAGCAAGGCTTTACTCCACTCATGTGGGCAGCAGCTCATGGACAGATTGCAGTGGTGGAGTTTCTGCTACAGAATGTAAGGAACATATCTCTGTTCTTTATGTACAATCACTTGTTAATATCAGAAATACCATTAGAGAATTGTTCGAAAGAAACCAATGAAACGAGCTCGATAAATGTGAGGACTTTTTTTTTTATTGGCTTTAATAAACCTTGATGTGCAATAAAGATCTGTCCATCTTTTTGATGTTAAAGTTCATGATCCTAATTTGTTTTAAGATTTGGAAAATGTTGGTTGGTTGGCAACATTAAGCTGTTGGTGCATTGCATTTCCAACAGCATAAATGGATCATAATGTCAGAGGTTCTCCCGTTTAAATATATTGTATCGTTGTCAGTCTTTCAGTGAATTCTGCAGTCCATCTGTCCAATTATATTCATATTTTGGGAATTAATTCCTTTATTCAACTTTTTTTTCAACTGAAGATCCTGATTCAAAATGTTATGGGCTATTAGCTTGGATTTGTGGTTGATGTGTGATATTAAGCAATATTATAAGGACACTTAGCTCTACTTCCCCACTCCCAACACCCCTCTTTCCATTTTTAAAATAATGAGGAAGGCTCAGGCCCTTTGTTTATGGAGATCAATTATATTCTGATCTCTACTAAGACTGATGAACTCATGAAATGGAATAGTATTAGACTGCTTAGTATTTTTACCTCCAAGTGTCTGGATTTTTGCTGTTAATAAGTTGCCTTCCTTTCACTCTTTATTCAACTATTTTATAAATATTCATTTGAGCAGTGAGGAAATCATAGATAACATTCAGCAAAATTCACTGATGAGTGCAATGTGCAAAAAAAGCTTCTTGTATCTTTTGTCATTCATTGGTAACAAACCATGCTATAAAGCAGTTTTTGCAGTTCAAGGTGGTGGTTTAGAGGATATCGCCTCAAACCGTGCATCTTGGCGCCTCACAGTTCGGCGGGCAGCAACCTCCTTTGAAGAAGACCGCAGAGCCCACCTCACTGACAAAAGACAAAGGAGGAAAAACCCAACACCCAACCCCAACCAACCAATTTTCCCCTGCAACCGCTGCAACCATGTCTGCCTGTCCCGCATCGGACTTGTCAGCCAGAATCGAGCCTGCAGCTGACGTGGACTTTTACCCCCTCCATAAATCTTCGTCCGCGAAGCCAAGCCAAAGAAGAACAACAAAGGAACATTGTAATGTGTCAAAGTTGGATTAGTGTTCACCTGGGAAGAGACTATTTTCCCATGAGTTTTATGCCCTTGTCTGACTGGATTGTGGAACCATCAGTTTTGAGGGATGTTTCTGAAAAAGTCATGATAGTTGGGTAAATACATTCTCTAGGTTCTTGTTTGTGTGGCATACCTGTGGTGGAGAGACCAAGTATTTAAGTCAGTGAATTTGTTGTTTGTTTTTTTTAGTGTTGTGATCATGGAGTTCAGGTCATCCATGAAACACTTTGAACTCTAGTGGCCGTGTATTCCAACAACCATAAACATCTTCAGGAGTCACGTGATGGAGTAGTGACCGGTCGGGGAACTCCAGCCCTCTCCGGAAAAGTTTAAAAAAAAAAACAGAAAATGCAAAGGCACAAACACGAAAATTAAAATAAAGTGAAAGTAAAGGTGGGAAGAAAATGGCAACGAAGAAAGAAAAGTCGAAAGCAACAGGAAGAAGAGAAGAAGAAAAGACATCGGAAGAAGAAGGTGAAGGCCTTACCTGTCCGAGGAGGCCCGCTGTGGAGAGAGAGAAGCCCGCTCCCTCAGGTCAGTCGAAGTCCCAAGCTCGGGACTACAAAAATGGCTCGCGGAGCCAAGCAAAAGTGCGCAACCGCGCATGCGCGAGGAGTCGCGCATGCGTGATGCACAAGACAAAAAAAACACTGACGAGAGGGGACCAGCTGAGGAGTCAATCTCCACAGCTGAGAATGACAGCCACAGCACAACAACAAGAGGAAAACACAGAAAATAATGAGAGCAAGAAAGAAGAGAGTAAAAAGAAATCAAAGAAACAACAGATGACCAACCCAGAGGAAGAAGAAGAGGAAGAACACAGAGAAATGGAAGAAGAAGGGAAGGGCAAGACAATGGATTTTTTTTTAAAGAATATATGGAATCAATAAAAAAATGGCAATCACAAGAATTTAGTGAAATAAAAAGAATAAACAGTACAGAAGAAAAAAATGAATAGATTAGAGATGGTCATGTCAGATATAGGAAAAAGAGTGGACAAGGTGGAAGAACGAGAAACAACCGTAGAAATGGAAGAATCTAATAAAAAAGTTAAAGAGACACAAGAGCTGTTAGCTCAGAAGATAGATATAATGGAAAATTATAATAGGAGAAATAATATAAAGATAGTGAGCCTTAAGGAAGATGAAGAAGGCAAGAATATGAGAGAATTTATAAAAGATTGGATCCCCAGGGTCCTAGGAAGACCAGAATTACAGGAAGAAATGGAAATAGAAAGGGCACATAGAACATTAGCCCCTAAACCACAACAAAAACCAAGATCCATTTTAGTAAAATTCCTAAGATATACAACAAGAGAAAATATATTGGAGAAAGCAACGAAGAAAATAAGAGAAGACAAAAAGCCACTGGAATACAAAGGTCAAAAAAATTTTTTCTATCCAGATATAAGATTTGAACTCCTGAAGAAGAGGAAGGAGTTTAATACAGCAAAAGCGATCCTATGGAAAAAAGGATATAAATTTATGCTAAAGTACCCAGCGGTACTTAAAATAGTTATTCCAGGGCAGCAAAACAGACTATTCTTGGATCCGGAGGAAGCACGAAAATTTGCAGAACAACTACAAAACAGACAGAGAGATGAAGACATGTAACGAGAGCAAAAATGACCACGAACTATATATGGGTGTATGTATATATATGTGTGTGTGTGTGTACATGAGTGTATGTGTATTTAAAAGAAAATATATAGAGTATAGATAAGAATTAATGAGGGAAAGAAAGGGAAGAGAGGAAGTAAGGAGGGAATTAAGAGAGTGACCTTTGTTGTATATGAAAATTAAAATCTTTTCTGGGGGGGCTGGGTGGGGAGGAGTTACGGTCACTGCGAAATCAGTTGACGCTTGCGAGTGAATTCGCGAATCCAAATGGAGAGGGGAGATGTGGTTGCCCGACAAGGGATAAAGGGCAATTCAGGAAGGGGAGGGGATAGTGGGGTTAAAGAAATTTTAGATAGGAGAATAAGGGAAATGTTTGATGTTTTAGAAATGTTGTCTTATAAAGTGTTCAAAAAAAGAAAGCAGAAATGGATAAAGATGATGAGGAAACGGAAAGGAAAGATAAACAAAGTATGAAATGGCTATGTTGAACAATATGACTTTAAATATTAATGGAATACATAACCAAATTAAAAGGAAGAAACTGCAAAATTTACTGAAAAAAAAAGAAAAAATTGATATAGCATTTGTGCAAGAAACACACTTAACTGAAGTGGAGCACAAGAAATTAAAGAGAGATTGGATAGGACATGTAACAGCAATATCATATAATTCAAAAGCTAGAGGAGTAGCTATATTAATCAGTAAAAATGTACCAATTAAAATAGAAGAGGAAATAATAGATCCAGCAGGGAGATATGTAATGATAAAATGTCAGATATATTCGGAGTTTTGGAATTTACTCAATGTATATTCACCTAACGAAGAAGATCAAAAATTTATGCAAGATATTTTTTTGAAGATAGCAGACACGCAAGGGAACATACTAATAGGAGGGGATTTCAACCTTAATTTGGATTCAAACATGGATAAAACTGGGAAAAAAATTAACAGAAAGAACAAAGTAACCAAATTTATAATTAAATCGATGCAAGAAATGCAACTTTTGGATATATGGAGGAAACAACACCCAAACGAAAAAGAATATTCATATTATTCGGGTAGATAAGAATTAATAAGGGAAAGAAAGGGAAGAGAGGAAGTAAGGAGGGAATTAAGAGAGTGACCTTTGTTGTATATGAAAATTAAAATCTTTTCTGGGGGGGCTGGGTGGGGAGGAGTTACGGTCACTGCGAAATCAGTTGACGCTTGCGAGTGAATTCGCGAATCCAAATGGAGAGGGGAGATGTGGTTGCCCGACAAGGGATAAAGGGCAATTCAGGAAGGGGAGGGGATAGTGGGGTTAAAGAAATTTTAGATAGGAGAATAAGGGAAATGTTTGATGTTTTAGAAATGTTGTCTTATAAAGTGTTCAAAAAAAGAAAGCAGAAATGGATAAAGATGATGAGGAAACGGAAAGGAAAGATAAACAAAGTATGAAATGGCTATGTTGAACAATATGACTTTAAATATTAATGGAATACATAACCAAATTAAAAGGAAGAAACTGCAAAATTTACTGAAAAAAAAAGAAAAAATTGATATAGCATTTGTGCAAGAAACACACTTAACTGAAGTGGAGCACAAGAAATTAAAGAGAGATTGGATAGGACAAAACATACTCAAGAATAGACCTATTCCTGTTATCAGCTCGCATGCAAGACAGAGTTAGGAAAACAGAATATAAAGCTAGAATATTATTGGACCACTCACCCCTGATATTGACAATAGAGTTAGAGGACATCCCTCCAAGAATGTATAGATGGAGATTAAACTCCATGCTACTTAAAAGGCAGGATTTTAGAGAAATCATTGAAAGACAAATTAAAATGTATTTTGAAATAAATACAGAATCAGTGAAAGATCAGTTTATACTATGGGATGCAATGAAAGCGTTCATCAGAGGGCAAATAATAAGTTATGTAACCAAGATGAAGAAGGACTACAATCAGGAAACAGAGCAGTTGGAAAGGAAAATAGCAAATATAGAAAAAGAATTAGCAATGAAGGAAGACACAACTAAAAGAAGAGAATTGGCAGATAAAAAAATAAAATATGAAACACTACAAACATAAGGAGGAGAAGAACATAATAAAGACAAAACAGAAATATTATGAACTAGGAGAAAAAAACGCACAAAATTCTAGCGTGGCAGCTTAAGACAGAACAAACTAAGAGAATGGTATTGGCATCAAGGAAAAAAGACAAACAAATCAGATATAATCCAATGGAGATTAATGAAAACTTCAGAGAATTCTACAAACAATTATACCAAACTGAAAACGAAGGGAAAGAAGACAAAATAGATGAATTTTTAACTAAAATTGAACTACCGAAATTACAAACAGAGGAACAAAATAAATTAACAGAACCATTTGAAATAGTAGAAATACAAGAGATAATAAAAAAAACTACCGAATAATAAAACACCAGGAGAGGATGGATTCCCAATAGAATTCTATAAAACATTTAAAGATTTATTAATTCCTCCCCTCCTGGAAGTAATCAACCAGATTGATAAAACACAAAGCTTACCAGATTCATGCAAAACAGCAATAATTACAGTAATACCAAAGACAGGGAAAGAACCACTCGCACCAGCGTCATATAGACCACTATCTTTACTTAACACAGATTATAAGATAATAGCTAAACTATTAGCAAACAGATTAGCCGACTATGTACCAAAAATAGTAAATCTAGACCAAACTGGATTTATTAAAAAAAGACGAACAACAGACAATATTTGTAAATTTATTAACTTAATTCATGTAGTAGAAGGAAAAAAAGCTCCAACAGTAGCGGTTGCTTTAGACGCAGAGAAGGCCTTTGACAGAGTAGAATGGAATTATTTATTCAAAGTACTACAAAAATTCAGCTTACCAGAGAAATATATTAATTGGATTAAAGCATTATATAAGGGACCATTGGCGAAAGTGACAGTAAATGGATATATATCAAAACAATTTAACTTAAGCAGATCAACAAGGCAGGGGTGCCCACTATCGCCCTTATTGTTCGCGTTAGCCATAGAACCACTAGCAGAACTGATAAGAACAGAAAATAAAATAAAAGGGATAAAAATAAAAGACAAGGGATATAAAATCAGTTTATTTGCAGATGACGTTATAGTATACTTAACAGAACCAGAAATATCAATAAAAGAATTACATAAGAAATTGAAGGAATATGGAGAAGTGTCGGAATGCAAGATTAACGCAAATAAAAGTGAAGCAATGCCAATGAATAATGCGGATTTCTCAAAATTTAAGAAAGTATCACCATTCAGATGGCAAATGCAAGCAATGCGGTACCTAGGTATACAAATAAATAAAAACTTCGGCCATCTATATAAACTCAATTATTATCCACTAATGAAAAAATTACAGGACGACTTAAAGCATTGGAAAGACTTACCACTAACACTAATAGGAAGGATAAACTGTATTAAAAATGAACATTTTCCCAAGGATACAATACCTATTTCAGGCATTGCCAATACACTTGACAGAGAAATTTTTCAAGGAGTTAAAGAAAATAATAAGGAAATTTTTATGGAAAGGGGGAAACCAAGGATAGCACTAGATAAATTAACACAATGGTATAAACAAGGAGGCTTACAACTGCCAAACTTTAAAAATTATTATAGAGCCGCACAATTAAGATACTTATCAGATTTCTATCAAACAAGGGAAAAGACAGATTGGACTAGATTAGAACTAGATAAAATAGGGGAGAAGATACCCGAACATATATTATATAAATGGGATGAAAAATTGGTACAACGTAGGAATTCTCCAGTATTACATCATCTGCTCAATATTTGGAAGAAGATTCATGTAGAAAGGAATAAAACAAATTACCAACTACCAAAACTAATACTGACACAAAATCAGCTAATCCCTTTTACAATAGATAACCTTTCCTTTAGAGAATGGGAGAAAAAAGGGATCAAAAGAATAGAAAATTGCTTTTCGGAAAATAAATTATTATCCTTTGAACAAATGAAGGATAAATATAATATAACTCACGATACAGTGTTGGCATACTACCAACTGAAATCCTACTTGAAGGACAAATTGGGAAGCAGTCTGAGGTTACCAGAGGGAAGTAATTTTGAATATGTGATTACAGACACAATGATAATCAAAAAATTTAGAACAAACATGTATATTAAACTACAAGAAAAGGAGAATGAGGAAACAAATGCTAAAACTAAACAAAAATGGGAACAAGATCTAAACATAAAGATAAAGAAGGAAACATGGGAGAAGTTATGCTCAGGAATTATGAGAAATACAATAAATACGAGGTTACGTATGATACAATATAACTGGATACACAGGCTATATATTACACCTCAAAAGTTAAATAAATGGGACCCAACAGTATCTGACAGATGTTTTCGCTGTAAAAAGGAAATGGAAACAACAATTCATGCAATCTGGACATGTGAGAAAGTGAAAAAATTTTGGGAAGATCTAAACCAGACATTAAATAAAATCACAAAAAGCAATATACAAAAAAACCCAGAGATCTTCCTCCTAAGTAATATAAAAAACAAAGAATTTGGACTTGATTTGGATGGTGCTCAAAAAAGATTTGTTAGGATAGCCCTAGCTGTAGCAAAAAAATGTATTATGTCAGCCTGGAAATTAGAAGATAACTTGAGAATACAACAATGGTATATAGAAATGAATAAATGTATTCCATTAGAAAAATTAACATATAATTTAAGAAATAATATTACAATATTTGAACAAATATGGGAGCCATACATGAAACACAATAGAGAAAACCTACCGGGGACATCTACCACCTAAAATGACAGAAGGAGAAGAGAATGAAAAGAACTGACTCAGTGGAATTTCTTGTTTATTTTTATTGAGTGACAACATTGTTTGACGGGTTTAATGTATCTTAGATTCTGAACTTTAAGTGAATGGGAGGGGAGGTAGGGAGAGTGGGATGGGAAGAGGGGGGGGAGAAAACGACACTGTATATATTTGAAAAGGAAAATGTGTGTATCTTGATCAATGTGGTTTATAGTGTGAAAAATAAAAAATTTTTAAAAACCATAAACATCTTCCTTTTTTTAAATACCAAAAGTATACTTTATTCACACTAAATTTGTACAAAAGTATAACTGTCCAAAGTCTCTTCCCATCCTTAGTTTCATACCCATGTATTTCCATCACAGTACATTGTTACATTAATTTCCACACCATTGTGGCACCTTGTTGTTACTGACCCCTCTGTTGTTTGAAGAGCTTCTTCTGTCTCAGCCCCTCAATGCAGAGTAATGGAAAGATTCTAGATAGTGGTCCTTCCCCCACAATGCCCTCGCATGGTTGTGCAAAGCCTCAGTGTGTCCCTCAGCATGTATTCCTGCACCAATGTCTCAGAGAGCTGAAAACCAACAGGTTTGGTGAAGTCCAAAGTGGGTCTTTCACCGAGTTGATGGTCTTCCAGCAGTTCTGTGTGTCTAATGCTGTGTGAATCCCCAGGAATAACCTGTAAATCAGAGAGCTGCAGCTGGGGATGAAGCATGACACACTCTTAGCAAATCTGCATTCTGAAAAGAGATAGGTAACTGTCTCCTCTCCACTGCAGTCATCTTGGGGTCAACGTGTGTTGTGGTGATGTTCTGGTGTACAGAAAGGATTTGACTGGGACTGCTCCTCTCACTGCCAGCAAGGTCAAGCCCTTCAGCTTGGTCAGGAGCGTCGGTGAAGAGGCATTTGACCTGGACAGCTGTTCTGGGACAGATTTGGCTTCTTTGGATGCTTTCTTGAATTGGCTGGCAGCAGAAAGTGCCAATTGGCTTTTTTTTTGACGATTTTTGCAGATTTTTAGGCTCTTTTTGGTTCTGTTGGTGGTTTTTACAACTTTTTAAATGTTTTTAAAAATTTGTCTTGTGCCAAATCTGGCAACCCTGCTCTGGAAACCACCCCATCGTGTCCATCAAGTCTTTGTCTCTCAATGTCTCCAGGATGTACCGTGCTGAGCACTGCCTGATGGCATTATGGTCAAAGGTGTTTGTCTGGAAAAACTTTTCCACAAAGGATAGATGGTACGGCAAAGTCCAGCTGACTGGAACATTACACAGCAATGGGGCAGGCCCATTCTTCACAATCCCTGGGATAAGTAGAACCTCAGAACATAGCACCCCTTGTACTATGCTTCCCTGTGCAGCCACACGTGAAAGTGGTCATCAGGATGAGGGTCATGTTGGGTCTCCCCTTGCCCCCCATTGTCTGGCAGTTTGGGCATGGCGACCCTTCAGACCCTTTCCATTTTGGATCCCCATATGACCTGGAAGACTGCTCTGGTGACTGCCAGGGAGGAGGTGTAGGGGATGGGCTACACCTGTCCACTTTCAACAGTACAGAGAACACCTCGCACCTGATGACCAGGTTCTTCCCAGTTACTGAGGGGGAGCACCACAGACCAAATTTATAGTGGACCTTTGCAATCTGCTCTGAGCAGTTTTGGTTTCCTGCTTCAGCCTCTCCAAACTAGATCCCCAACTTCAATATATTCAAAATAAACCACATGAACTATGTACTATACATTATGTATTCATTAATCGATTACTATGTAACAATTTACAATGTACTTCATCATTATATTTACTACACTATACACACTATGTAACAATTTACAAAGCAACAATTTACTCACATTGTTACAAAAGTAATAATTCAGTATATATTTTCTACACAATGCCACAGTGAATGAGTAAAAGATAAGATTGCAGGTGGCAGGACATGATGAAACACGTGGTTCAAAAGATTAGATTAATGGGTGAAAAATAATGACAAGGGATGTCATGCTGCTGAGATATGTGGTTATGAATGATTAATTACAGAAATGTAATTAAGTCAGAAATACGATATAAAAAGAGGCTGTGTACTATGTTCAGTGGGCATTCAGTGACCATCTCTCTGCCTACCACAGCTTTTGTTTGCAAATAAAAGTTTAAAACTTCTTGAAGAATCTTCTGCATCTCCTGGTCATTCTTGGCATTTGACAAACCACGACAAATTTGGCACTGCAAGCAAAGTCGGAAAGAGACCCGCAAAAAAGGGAACGGCAGGTTGAGGATGCTTTTCAGTCCCTCTGGGACCCTCACAAGACTAACAGAATGAAGGGTGCACCCAGAAAAAAGGTATGCACTTTTGCTAAAAATTCGGGCTAAAAATTCTGTTGGTTTTGGGAGGTCTCAGGGACAAAGAAGTGCGAAACAACTGCAGAAGAGTCTCTCCAACCCAAAGAATCTGGCAAAATTGTAGTTAAAGAAGGCTCAGAGGATTAATCAGGAAAAACTGCAGCAGGGGAGAGTATAGTTAAGATAACATAGAATAAGTAAAGAAAAATTCCACGAGGTGTTGGTAAGTCCTTGTGGGTACCACCTCGTGGGTAACGAGGGTCTGTACGGGCAGGGCAGAGAAAGTTCTCGTGGATAGCACCCTGTAAAAATACCGGGAACTGAATGGACAAGGCATCCTGTGGATACCACCCAATAGGCAGATGAAGGTGTAATTGGCTAGTTTGGAATTATTTGCTTTTTGTTATCCAGGCTCGTCACTGAGCATCAGGACTGTTGAAGAATAATTCAGTAAGAAGTGGAGTACAAGTATTTAACGTTAAAGTTAGCACGATGTGTCGTCTTTTGTTCTGTCCTCTGAATTCAGTTTTGATGTCTCTTTTCACATCTCTTTTATAGAACATTTTGGTTTTCTTACCATATTGAAATACATTCATCCTTACAATTATGATTCATAAATGTATTTTGTACATAATTTTGCTTTGAACTAGTTTATTTTCTCATTCTAAAAGAAATTCTTGAGTTAATTTGTCACAAGGTATTTCTAAGAGCATGTTTTTCCATTTTGAAAGTTAAATTAAAGCTATATATTTCTTTTTAAAAGGGAGGTGATCCACATCTTTTAGCAAATGGAAGGGAGAGTGCCTTATCATTGTCCAGCAGTAAAGGCTATTCATATATTGTAAACATGCTGCTTGATTATGGGTGTGATGTGAATGAGTATGACTGGGTAAGTAACATTAATTATTGTCAATATTTTTAATTATATATAAATAAAATGATATTTTGACAAAATTTAATTGAGCAAATTAAGTAAAATTGAAAACTTTCAGCAAGGAGCAAGTTGTGGTTGAATTTGTTCTTGAATTTGAATTTGTTTTAATGACGTGATGCAGAAACTTAGAAGTACCAGTAGCTATTGATTTTAAAATCTTGAGGTCAGTGAAATTACATCAATAAGGGGTAATCATTAACGTTGTGTATTTCAGCAGTTTTTCATATTACATCTGAAAGCTGTTAATATTTTATATTTGCCCACTTTACCAGTGTTACGGGTTATATTTTATATATAAATATGTCTTTAAAAGAGATAGATTGTGGGGGTTTAGTGTAGGTCACTTCACAAACACACATTAATTCACAAAATACATCTCATTTGAAATGCAAGAGCTACGCATAAGCAGAAACTTCATGTCCACAGTGACTTTACGGAAACTTTGGAGAATTCCTGTGGAGACTTCACAAATAGGTGCTAATTGGTCTGATGCAGTGGAATAAATGGACTATGTCTTTAAAGCAACATGTCCAGGCTCAGAACTGATTCGGGTGCCAGCAATCTGTATGGTTGCAGTGTGCTGTCTCAGAGGGTTCATGTAGTTTTGCAGTCAGAGAAAATACATGTGATTCTTTGGAGAGAGAGAGAGAGAGAAAAATCAGTTCTACTGTTTGGAGGCTGCAACATGGCAAGCTGGGAGGCTTGTTGAAACCCCCATTTTGAAGACTGGTTATGAGTTCTGCGTTGAAAACCCTTGTAGTCCTCACAAGAAGAATGGCTGGCTAGATTGTTTCTCCTGAAATAAGGGAAACAAGAGGAACTTTGTGGTGACCAGGAAGAATAGGTTATCATTTGGAAAACCCATAATTGGGCAAGTTTCTTTGGCAAGATACTGAAGTGGTTGATTGGAGGGAATCTGAGTGTGTCAAACGAGCAACAAATCTCTCTCTGAAACCAATGAGAACGTTCCTGAGCAGTACCCATTTACCTTTTAGCACCAGAGCTTAGTGAAAATTCATAAATGTTAAATTCTGTGCACAGTATAAGAATTGCCTGATACGGTGAACTTGGAGAAGTGAGAAGTGAATGATTGGATTATTAAAGCAAAGAACTTTCCTGAACATATACACATTACATACACATGCGCTTGGAATTAGAAGGGGGTTAAGTTAGGTCAAGTTAAGTTAATAGTAATAAGTTGATCCTGTTTTATGTTTAAAGAAAATTAAAAGCAACTTTTGTTTAAGTAACCATTTGTCTTAATGAATTTCTATTGCTGCTGGGTTTTGGAGTCCTCTGGGCTCATAATACCAGGTTTAAGACCTCTCAAGGATTGTGAATTCAATAGACAGAAATTTGTGGCTGATAATAAATCTATCAGCGCTTGCTATCATTGCTCTATAAAACTGACAAGTCTGTTATTCTCAAACAATCTGTTATCCTCATGTAGTTTATATGAGCATTCAAAACTTGTTGAAGGAGTTGAACTAAAAATTTTAGTGGCATTTTAATTAGTAAAGAATGTGAAGCTAAAGGGACTCAGTGAGTCAAGCATGTCCATGGAGAAAAATGGCAATTTCAGGTGTGGACCTCTTTTGGTGAATTTAGCTGGTGTGTTTAGCTGATCAGAAATGTCAACTACCCATTTCTCTCAGTTGGTGCTGCCTGATTGACTGAGTTCCTCTAACTCCTCATTGTTTGCTCCAACACTGCAGTTTCTTGTGCCTCTTGCTTACTAATTAGTAACTGGCCTTGGCAAAATTGGTTTTCTATCTGTAAAATATGAAAATTCTGTAATTTAAATTACATTTTTAACCCTTGATATTTTGACTCCCCCTCCCCCCCCCCCACCCAAACATTATTAGCTTTCCTTAAAATTTCAATCATCAATGCTTTTTATTTAAGTGAAAACACAAAATGCCGGAGAAGCTCAGCAGGTCAAACTGTGTCCTTTATGTGGCAAAGGTGGAAATACATCACTGACGTTTTGGGCTTGAGCCCTTCATCAAGGTATGAGAAAATGCTGGAAGGTGTCCAAACAAGAGGGGTGGGTGGGGGGGGTGGCAAAGGCAAGAGATGATAGGATACAAAGGAGAGAGGGAACAACAGCAATGAAGGGGAGGAGGGATGGCTGGGTGGGGAAGGGAGGGGAGAACTGGAAAGACCAGAAAAGGGGAAGGGAAAGAAAATGCTATCAGGTTTATTAAAAAGCAGAAAAGTCAAAGCTAATGCCATCTGGCTGGAGAGTGCCCAGACAGAAACAAGGTGGTTTTTCTTCAATCTGCAAGTGGTCTGGGTGGGATAGTGCATAAGCCCATAGACACACAAGTGAGTTTGGGAGTGTAACTTGGAATTGAAATGTTTGGCTATTGGGAGGTCATTGTTGTTGCAGACGGAGAGGAGGTGCTCAGCAAAGCACTCTCCCAATCTGCGACCAGTCTCTCCTGTGACGGATTAGGTTATATTTTATGTTGTATATAGGTATGTTTTAAAGGAGATTGTGGGGTTTTTTTTTAGCATAGGTCATAAACAAATACAAAAACTTCAACAGTTCTCATTTAAAATGCAAGAGCTTGGAAACTGCTTTGCTGAAGGACTTCACAAGTAGGTGTTAATTGGACATGCTGTGGAGTAATGGATTTTTGTTTTGGAAAGCAACAGATGAACGGACTCAGACGATTGAGTCCTGTACTGCAGTCTGAATGCAGTTTGCTGTTCTAAGAGAGTCGTATGGTTTTCTGTGTGTGTGAGAGAGAGAGAAAATTCAGTTCTACAGCTCAGCAGCAACTGCTAGGACTAGAATATGACAAGCTGGCAAACGTGGAAAAACCCCATTTTTAAGATGGGTTGTAAGTTCTGATTCAGCCTATTCAAAGCCCTTGTGGTTCATACAAGACGAGATGGCTGGCTCTGTGGTGTTTTGCTTGAGATAAGGGAAGCAGAAAAGGAACTCTGACCTGAAAGAAAGAGGTTATCATCTGGAAAACCCTGATGGAGCAAGTTTCTTCAGCAAGACGCTGAAGTGACTGTTCAGAAGGAATAAGTTTGTGTCCAACAAGCAGCAAATCTCTCTCTGAAAACCAACAAGAACCTTCCTGAGCGGTAACCATTTACTTTTCAAGCACCAAAGCCTGGTGAAGATTCATAAATGTTAAATTCTGTGCACAGTATAAGAATTGCCTGCAACCAGTGAACTTGGAAGAGTGAGAAGTGAGATTGGACTGTGAATCAAAGAACTTTTCTAAACTTGTGCATGCATTACATACAGGTACACTTAGAATTATAAGGGGTTAAGTTAACAGTAATAAGTCAGAGTTTGATCCTGTTTTCATATTTAAAGATAATTAAAAGTAACTTGTGTTTAGGTAACCATTTGTCTTGGTGAATTTCTATTGCTGCTGGATTTTAGGGTTCTTTGGGCCTGTAACACACTAATATAGAGAATGCAACAAAGGGAGCACCAGATGTAGTAAACAAGTCCTGTGGACATACAAGTGGAGTGTTGCTTCACTTGAAAGACCTGTTTGGGGCCCTGGGCCATGGTGAGGGAGGAAGTGTGGGTGCAAGTGTTGCACCTTCTGTGACCACGGGAATGTGCCAGGTGTGTGATGGGTGGGGAGCGATGCGTGCACGAGGGAATCATGGAGGGAGTGGTCCCTGTGGAAGGCCGAGAGGGGAGGAGAAGGAAAAATGTGTTGGGGGGGGGGGGGATCTTGTAGTAAGTGCTGGAAATTCCAGCAGATAATGTGTTAAATGAGGAGGGTGGTAGCTGAGGATGAGGAGGATTCTATGTTTGTTCCATCTGGGGACAGAGGGAGCCAGAGCAGATGAGTGGAAAATGGAGGAGATGCAGGTGAGATCTGAGTTGATAGTGGTGGAGGGAAAGCCACATTTGTGGAAGAAGGCAGTCATTACAGAAGATTTGGACTGGAAGACCTCATCTTGGAAACAGGTGCAATGGAGACGAAGAAATTGAGAGAAGGGGATGGAATCCTTGCAGGGGACATGGTGTAATGAGGTGTAGTCTAGGTAGTTGTGGGAGTTAGAGGGTTTGTATTATATGTTGGTGAAAAGTTTGTCTCCGGAGATGGAGGCAGAGAGATCCAGGAAGGGGAGAGTGTATTCGAAGATGGACCAGGTGAGTTTGAAATCAGGGTGGAAGTTGGACATGAAGTTCTCCCACAACTACCTCCTAATGCTGTCTATTATTTGGTTTACTATCTGTGAGAATTTTGAAATCTGGTTGATCAGCCTGCTTTATGAAACAAGAGTCCTTAAGCACAGAAGTGGGCCCTTCACCAAATCTGAGCTGGCCAGCAATGAGCCATACTGATCCTATTTTATTACCAACGTCCACCTGCACCCATTACATTCCTATCAACTCCCCCAGATTCTGCCACTTGCTAACACTCTAGGGGCAATTGACTAGCCAACTAACCTACCAACTCTTGCTTTTTGGTATATGGGAGATAACTAGAGTACCTTGAGGGGGACCCATATAGTCACAGGAAGAATATGCATTCAGGAAACACTGGAGGTCAGAATTGAACACTGGTCACAGGACCTGTGAGACAACAGCTCAATAAGCTGAACCACCCCCATAATATGAAAAGTCATTGGATCCCTGTCAAAGATGCAGGATTGCAACCCATATCAGAAAAGGGGAAATGTATAGCACAGAGTGCATTAAATCCATTTGGTGCTTTGGAGCCAGCTGAAGGAAGAGCAGGAGAATTCTTTCCTCTTACAACATCATTGAAGATGTTTGATTAATAAAATATTGCTGTGTGTGGGACCTCGCTGTGCTAATTGACAGCTGCAATACAGACACCAAATGGGAAGTAAATTCAAAATATCTAATTGATTAGAAAGATAGTACATAAATGCAATTCTTTTTTTTTCTTAAAATTTGCGCAGCTTACCAGGCCACTTTGTGAGCAGTTCAAAGTTAGCCGTGTTATCAAAGAGAATCGGGTAAGAATGACAGGCAGTGAAACAAGGAGGTCTATGGATACAGTAAATACACACATAAAAATTATGGTGAAACTCAGCAGGTTGTGCAGCGTGACAGGCAGATTCCTTTGCCTAGACCACTGAATTTGATTCTTACTGCAATCTTACAGTTTCAAACTCACATTATTCAAAGCAAAACTGTTCTTTAAATTTTAAATTTAGACATTTAGTACGATAGCAGGCCATTTCGACCCATAAGCCCAGTTACACCCAATTAACCTAAACCCCACCCAGTACATTTCGAACAGTGGGAGGAAACCGAAGCCCCCAGGGAAAACCCCGTGCAGACAGGGGGAGAATGTACAAACTCCTTACAGCCAGCATGGGATTCGAATCCCAGTCCAAATCGCTGGTGCTGTAACAGCGTTGCGTTAACCTCTATGCTAACCATGCTGCCCTTGTGTTGCACTTGTCAGAAATTATACATGGATTAGTCTGATCACTTTTTGTTTCTTAAACTTGTGTACAATTTTTTTGTGCAATAATTTTGAAAATTTGACTGCTTTTTTTCTGGTTGCAGAATGGGGGGACTCCTTTGCTTTATGCGGTGCATGGAAATCATGTAAAATGTGTGGAAATGCTATTAGGTACGTCTAATTTTAAATCTACTTCATAATGTACAAATTACTAAATAATAAATTAGTAATAATGATCATTAAAAACCACTGGAATGTTGTGAAAGCTTCTCAGGTATACTGATGTCATTGCTGTATTTGACTACTGACCCACCTATGCATTTGACTAGCAAGTGTCTTCTGAAATGTTCAAACAAACCATTCTCTTCTACCAGAGCTGCTACCTTTGAACTGCTGTTCCTCTAGGATGCCCAATAATTTCTACCCTTGCTGGCAACTGCTAGTTTTTTTTTAAATTTGAAGATTATCATCATTGTTTGATCTGCCAAGTTTTTACTCTCTTTGCAGAACATGGTGCTGATCCAACTGTTGAAACAGATTCAGGATTTAATGCAATGGATATGGCTGTGGGGCTGGGTTTCAAGAATGGTAATTATTAAACTTGAATTATTATGTAATTATCCTACTTGTTTAATTTGGTCTGAACTATTAGAACAAAAATTGCAGATGCAGGAGTGAGCAAAGAGGGCCCAGAGCCCAGCCCATGAGCTCTTGCCACCCAATTACACCCAATTAATCTACAGTCCCTGTATGTTTTGAACGGTGGGAGGAAACGCACGCAGACATGGGGAGAACGTGAAAACTTCTTCCAGTCAGGCCAGATTCCAACACCAGCCTCTAGCATTGTAACCTCATTTTGCTAACCGCTATGTGATGACATTTTCTGATTTTGCTTTTTCAGGTTTTCAGCCATTGGACTCATTTTGTCCTACTTTTGTGCATTTCGAAATGAGAATTTGCTGTTGCCTTTTCTAATTTGGAATTTTCCCTCCTTCAGTTCAACAGGTTATTGAGACCCATTTGCTGAAGTTGTTGTTGAACATTAGGGAATGATAATGATACACCTCCAGCCATTATAAAAGAATGAATCTTCGCCTACCTAGTCTGCCATTGTTGACGGAATGTTCCAAAATGTTTGTTTGAACATAATCCAGTCAATTTACCCATTGTTGCTATTTTGACCATGGTTGAAGAAAGATTATTCTTAAATCAGTTTTGCCTATGATAAAGATGAGACTTGTGAATGTGATTGAACTTGCTTTATTATTTATTAGGTCTTGTATAATACCATTATCATTGAATTTGGTACTATTGTACTTATTACCATAAACAGAAACCTTTTGTAGAATACTGTAAGATTGTACAAAAAATGCTTGGGTTGAATAAACATTCCTATAGTAGAACAAAGCCATTGTTTTATGCCTCATTATTGAGAAGAATCGTGGTGTATCATGTTTGAACTTTGCACATTCACTATTAATCCTAGAAACTTCCATTTTCATATAAAAATGGATTTCAGAGTGGTCAAGCTGTGATTATGGTTTGAGTAGAGAATTACTGTAATTTATTTTAGGTTAAACTGGCTTCATGTTGATGAAACAGACAATGGAAATTGGAGAAGCACAAGAACAGCAGATGCGGGAATTTTGAGCAAGCAATGAGAAGGTGGTCAGGTCAGGCATCATCCATGGGCAGAAATGCCCAGTCAATATTTTGAGTCAGGACCTTTTTATTCAGACTAAAGTACAAAGACATGATGTTAGCATATGAAGGGTGAAAAATAAAAGCTCGTAAGGGGTAATGTAGTAATAGGATATTGGCTGTAAACACACCAAAATGCTGGAGGAACTTTTCAGCATCTCTAGGAGAAAAAGATATATGGCCGACTTTTTGGGCCTGAGCCCTCTTTCAAGGAAAAATCAGACAAGGCAGGATATAACCAGAAAGTCTCAGAATTCAAACATTGGGGGAGGAATTCAGACCAACAAAAGGTGCTAATTGGATATGATGAGGGACTAGGTAGAATTTATCATCTCTCCATTTATTGGAATGGAGAGATAACGGGGGAAGAAAGGGGTGGGGGGGTGAGGTGTTGTTCCTCCAATTTACAGGTGGTCTCATTCTGGCAGTACATGAGACCATGGACAGATATATCAGCAAGGGAATGGCATGGAGAATTGAAATGGGTGGCCACTGAGAGATCCACGCTATTGCGGCAGACAGACCCAAGGTACCGTGATTGGCAAGGTGTTGTTCGTCCAATTTATTGGTGGTCTCAGTCTGGCAATGCATAAGACCATGGCCAGATATGTCGGAAAACAAAGAGATCTCCCAGTCTGTGTCCAGTCTCTCCAATGTAAAGGAGTCCACAGCAGCAGAATCGGATGTAGTAGATGAGCCCTGCGGATTCACAAGTGAAATGTTGCTTCACTTGGAAGGTCTGTTTGGGGCCCCGAATGATGCTGAAGGAGGAGGTGTGGGCACAAGTGAAACATCTGCTGTCACAGGGGTAGGTCCCCAGGGGATGATTGGTGGGGAAGGCAGAGGGGACAAGGAAGTCACAGAGGAAGCAGTCCCTGCAAAAGGCAGAGAGGGGAGAAGAGGAGAATATGTGTCGCACGGTTGGATCATGTAATAGGTGGTGGAAATGGGAGAGGAGAATGTGTTGGATGTGGAGGCTTGTAGGGTGGTAGGTGAGGACAAGGGGAATCCAGTCCTTATGCATGTGGGGCAGAGGGGGCCAGGCAGATGTGTAGGTAATGGAGGATATCTGGGTGAGTACCAATTTGAGGATGGTAGAGAGAAAGCCATGTGGTTTGAGAACCTCTCAGATGATCTAGCATGGATGCAGATATGACGGAGATAGAGGAGTTGAGAGAATGTAATGGAATCCTTACAGAGGACAGGGTGGAAAGAGATGTAGTTGAGGTAGCTATGGGAGTTGCTGGGTTTTTAGAAGGTGTCTGTCAAGAGTTTGTCTCCTGAAATGGAAACAGAGAGATGAGGAAAGGGAGAGTGTTGCTAGAGATGGACCAAGTGAATTTGAGGTCGGGGTGCAAGTTTGGCAGCAAAGTGGATGAAATCGATGAGCTCATCATGGGTACATGATGCAGCATCAAAGTAGTCATCAATGTAGTGGAGGAAGAGTTGCGGGGCCTTGCCTTTGTAGGCTTGAAGCATGGAATGCTCCATGTAGCAAACAAAAAGGCAGGCATAGCTGGTGCCCCTGAGGGTACTCATGGCTATCCCTTTAATCCAGAGAAAGTGGGATGTTAAAGGAGAAATTATTGAGGGTGAGGACAAGTTCTGCCAGCCAGAGGAGTGTGGTGGTGGAGGAGGACTAATTGGTTCTATTTTCCAGAAAGAAACAAAGGGCTTTGAGCCTACAGTATAGGGAATGGAGGTGTATAGGGATTGGTTCTCCATGGTAAATATGAGGTGATTCAGTTCAGGGAATTGGAAATTTGTTGAAGTGATGGAGGATGTGTGAAGTGTCCTGGATGTAGTTGGGGAGGGACTGGACCAGGAGTCAAAACAGAGCAAAGATAAGCTGAGACCAATATGGTGGGGAAGAAGCACATGGTCACAATGGGTCTACCTGGACAATTGGGTTTGAGGATCTTAGATAGGAGGTAGAAATGGGTGGTACAGGGAGGAAAACAATAAGGTTGGAATTCATGCCAGGGAGGTGACCGGAAGTAATGAGTTTAGAGATGGCACGTGATACAGTGGTTTGATAAGTTTTCATGGGGTCCTGTTAGAGATGTAAGTAAGAGAAGGAGTCTTGAGAGTCATCATCTAGCTTTGGCCAGATAGGTGTCAGTGCACAAGACCACAACAGCGCCACCCTTTTCTGCAGGTTTGATGGTGAGTTTCGAATTGGTGAGGAGTGAGTGATGGGCCAGACATTCCAAGGGGGTAAGATTGGAATGAGTGAGGGGCATAATGAAGTTAATATGGCTGATGTCACAGCAGCAGTTGGAAATATAAAGGTCCAGAGCAGGTAGAAGATCAGAATGAGGTGCCAGGAGGAGGAAGACGTTTTAAAGCAGGAGAAGGGATCAGAAGTAAGGAGTGGAGAATCATGGTTGTGGAAGTAGACATGGAACCACTGGAAGAAAAGATCAACATCATGGCCTATGTGGAACACATTAAGGACTGGGTGAAGGGGGACGAAGGCGAGGCCTCTACTGAGGACAGAGTATTCAGTTCCTGAGAGGGGAAGATCAGAGGGGATGGTGAAGACCAGGCAGGGGTTAGGGGGAAGTTCAATGGGGTGGAAGGTATCAGGGAGGAGAGGAGAATGGGGTGGATCAGGAGGTGGAGGGTAGGAAGGGTCCAAAGGAGGATGGGGAGGGTTGGGAAAGTTAGACGGTGGAGAGAATGTGAGAGACCTGTGCACACCTGGAGCCAGGGTGGGTGTTCGCAACAGAGGCTCAGTCCTGTAGGTCAAAGGATCCAAGGTGCAACTCACATCTGAAACTTGGTTCTGTAGGTCACCAAGTTCAGGGTGAAAGTTCATGTCAGAGGCTCAATCCTTTAGGTCGCTGGGGATGAAATGGAAACCCACATGTGAAGCCTGGTCTGGTGAGCTGGCGGTTTAGAGTGAAAGTTCATGCTGGAGGCTTGCTCCTGTAGGTCACCTAGGCCAAGATAGAGATCTGTGTGAGGAGCTCAGTTTTGTAGGTCACCGGGGCTAAGATAGAGACCTACGTCAGGAGTTCAGTCCTGTAAAATCAGGGCCAGAGTGGAGACCCACATGGGGGATCCCCAAGGCGGCATTCTCCAGGCACTTGAGTTTCTGATCCTTGATGGATGCCAGGTGTGTGTAGAATCAATGGTTGAATGCATGGATCCTGCTGAGGATGAAGTGTAGGAGAGGTCCGTGGCAGATCATGGCAAGTGAGGGTAGTCTGTAGGACAGACCTGGGCAATGTACGGCCCCCGGGCCACATCGGGCCCTTTGGCTGTTCATAACTGGCCCACGTAAGGTTAATCGGAAATTAGAAAATAAAACTTAAATAAGTTTACCCCTTGTGTGGATTAAAACTGCGTTGCTTTTATTCTGAGGATGTCTTTTTTGCGCAAGTTACATACGTACGCAGGCTAAGCACGTATACATATGTAGTAGCCTGTGTATATAAATCCATGTGTGCATGCTCAGTTTACGAGTGTTAGCCCACAAAAATGTCCGCTCATGCTAAAAAAAGAAAGATTGATGCAGAATGCAGCGTTTTTAACAAAACATGGACTACTAAGTATTTATTTACTGAAGTCAGAGGAAAAGCCGTGTGTTTAGTTTGTGGCGAGCAGATCACCGTGTTTAAGGACTACAATTTGAGTTGCCATTACGAGACTAAACACGTGGAGAAATACAAAAACCTGACTGATGCCAAATGGGCACGGACATCTGAAGCTTTGCTAGTTAAGCTGCAAAAGCAATTTGGCTTTTTTTTAACCAAGCTTCATACATCCAGGGATGCAGCAGCCAAGACCAGCTGTGTGATATCTTACAAAATCGCTAAAACAGTAAGTCATTCTCTGAGGGGGAGTTCATCAAAGAGTGATTGGTGGACTCTGCAGTGCTAATATGCCCCGAGAAAAATTAAGCATTTGAGAATGTGCCCCTCTCCAGACGAACCATGATGAGAAGGATCGAGGACATCGCGGGAAATCTGGAGCTTTAGCTGCAAAATAAAGTGGACGATTTTGATTTTTTTCTCCTTGGCTTTGGACAAGGCCTGTGATGTCTGCGGCACAGCCCAGTTACTCGTCTTTGTCCGTGGGATAACAAAGGACTTTAAGATTATGGAGGAGCTGGTGGAAATGCAGTCAATGAAAGGGACGACGATGAGGAGTGATTTGTTCACGGAGGGAATGCATGCCTGGACAAGCTGGGACTGAAATGGGACAGACTGGCAGGTGTTACAACGGATGGTTGTTCAAATCTAACGGGGAAAAACGCTGGACTTCTGAAACAGATGCAAGATAAAGTGACTGAAGTCAACCCGGAACTGAAATTAGTATTTTTGCATTGTATCATACAATGTGTTGTACAAGTCAGTGCTAAAACTTAACCATGTTATTGATGTTGTAACTAAAATAGTTAACCTCACCAGGGCACGAGCATTAAATCACAGACAGTTTGTTGCATTCATGGAGGAGCATGATATTGAACATGGTGACATAGGCTACCACACAACTGTAAGATGCTCAGCCTGGGCAAAGTGCTGAAAAGAGTTTGGGACCTGAAAGCAGAGATTCAAGAGTTGTGTGAAAAGAAAAGCAAAGACATACCAGAGCTCTCAGATGGGAACTGAATGGCAGATCTTGCATTTGCTGTTGACGTGACTGCACTGATGAATGAACTAAATACCAAACTGCAACGTAGGGGCCTTTTTGTTCATGAATTGTACAGCCTGGTGAAGGCTTTCATGAGAAAGTTGCAGTTTCTTTCAAGCCAACTGGAGAGCAACCCTCTCCCTCACATGCAAACGCTGAAAGAAGTCATACCATCCGCTGATCACCTCCGCAGGTACTCATTGACCTGCAATGTGATATGATACTGGCAGAGTACCTTCAATCAGCATCACTGCTGGATTTTTAACTCTTCTCTCAAGGAGGAGAACTTTCCACACATGAGGAGGCATGCTCAGAAGATGCTGGTTCTCTTTGGATCTACCTACATATGTGAACAAACATTCTCAGTGAAGAACTTTAACAAATCCAGGTATAGATCCTCTCTCACTGATGATCATCTGTCAGCTCTCCCTTGCATATCCACCTCAGACATTCAGCCTGACTTCGATGCATCTGTTCAAGCCCAACAGAGACTAGATTTCTCTCACTGAACAAGAAAAAAGAACTAAAAAACAGCAAATGAGGTGGCTGGACTACAAACAAAATGGTAATAATAATTTGTATAAAGCTGATTTGATGTTGGTCTTTCAAACATGGTACATTTCTGAACATGCACATTTTGTTTACAATTGTTTGGGGTAATTTTGATTGAATAAATGATGTTTTTCCTAAGCTTATTTTCCATAGCTTAATCATCACATTTACTCTTACCAGTTGCATCTTGTCAAAACGATGCAATTTACTGCTTTTATAAAGAGATAGAATTAATATTAAGCATAATTTAGTTCAGCCTATTGGTCCTGCCCTCCACAATATTTTCTGTTTCTCATGTGGCCCCTTGGGAAAACTAATTGCCCACCCTTTCTGTAGGATATGGTGGGAGAAGTGAAGAGAGCAGGAGTCATTGCCCCGGGTGGGGGCCAAACTGGAAGGCTTGGAAGGAGTGCAGATCTCTGATCTTTGATTCATTGGTTGTAGGGTTGTATCCTTCACATTTTTGATGCCTAGCATTGCATTTAATTACATGTTGTAGCTTCTCCGGGTTGGCATCTGGTTCTTACGTCCTCTGCATTCCTCTTTGAACCACAGTTGCTCTCCTGCTTTCATTGTACTATGGCATAACCCCATTGTGCCATGGGGCGACAGATTGTGTTGGAATGCACTTCCACTGTGGCTCCTGCACCTCAAGGAAAGCCGCCCAGTTTTGAGCCGCCAGATCTGTGGGGTCATGGAAGGTGTCCTAACAGGAAAGTGGAATTTTATCTCAGTAAAGACTGTGTGATAGTTATTCCAGACAAAGACATCATACTGCCGAATCATTTTACATGTTCATTGGTAAACAGTTACATGGTAAATTGTAAAGAGGAATTTGGATACTTGTTGAAAACCGACTCATATGTGTTAAGGTACATCGGTGTAGTTTGAGCCCTTCTACCGAATCAGAGCAGATCAGAGAGATTGCTTAAAATCTTGTGATTTTGATCCGAAGGCACGATCATTTTGGGGTGGCTTCTGATTCTTAGTGGTTTGGAAATAATCACGCTTCTGGCTTTGGATCAGATTTACTGCTCATTGAAAGCTCCACTGATTTTCTAGTTCTCAAATTTTGGAGCCGTCGATCATTTTTTTATTTGGTACTCTCAAGGGGAGATCTTTGATCTTTTAAGTTATTTTTTCGTCCTAAGATGTTTACTGTATGTGTTGCTAGGTGACAAAAGAAATACGTTCCTTGCTGGAGTTAAAACAAATTGGCGAACAGTTCAAAGCCTGGAAGTCGGTGCTGCGGCAACGTTGCCAAAAAACCTCGCTTGCATTTTGGACACAAATCAGCGCTCGTGCAAAATGAGTTCAAGCAGAATTTCTCCATCACGATCCAAGGTAAAATGGACTTTACAACTGTAATTCGAGTTCAGCTCATCAATGTTGCACTTCTAGCGAAGCTGGGATGTGACGAGAATTACTGGAGTCCTCGAGCAGGTCGGATTCGAATGCCATGTAACAACTTTGTATCAATTAATCAAGTGTAGGAAGGTTGAGTTAGAGGCTTAGAGCAGTGGTTCTCAACCTTTTGTTTCCAATCACTTACCACCCTAAGTAATCCCTTACAGAGCATCTATTAAGGTCTTTTTTTAAGGGGGGGGGGGAAGGTTGGGAACCACTGCCTTAGAGTCTCTTCACTCCACAAATATATGGCGGTGTACCTAAAACTGCATATGGTCCAAGTAATGGAACAATTGTTTTTTTTCGACCTCATGAGTTTTCACGAAGACCAGCGCCAACAAAATGTTAAGATCTTCAAAAAGATAAAAACTTGACTCGTCGCCATAAATTGAGTTAAGCTCCGTAACGCCTCAAGTTCATCCTTGATAAAATAGTGTCCTCGATCAGAATTATTTTCTGAGGCAAATCACCTCATATTTCCGATTCGATAAAGTTCTGAATTCTGTCTCTGGTAAGTCCCTGATATCAATTCAGAAAAGAGGCTCAGTGTTGATAGGAAAACCTTAAAACACCTGAAGTATGGAAAGCTAATTTATTACATTCTCGTAAGACAATTAGGTCTCCTTTATCAATGGAGTTAAATGAGAGAACATTCGCAGAGTCAACATGGGTTGACATGGGATGTCATGTTTGGCCAGTGAAACCTTTATGGTTGTGGCCAGTAGAATAGATAAAAAACTGGTCCATCTGGTGAATGCTGAATAGTTAAAAATAAATTCTTTAATCAAATATCACACAACAGGTTATGAAACAAAATTAGAGTATGCACTTTGAAGATATTGGAATGACATAGAATGAAGACTGATTGATGAACACAAAAAAGTCATAAAGATTTCATTGGTCATTTTTGGTTCAGTAGAATGTTGAAGTAATCCCAGCTGTTCATAATCCATTTTAGAGTTGAACAAGAGGATCAAGTGTAGTATATCCAAGTTTTCTGATGATAGAAAGTTCTGTTGCAGTTTGGATTATGCGAGGAATCCAGAGAATCTCCAGGTTTGGTGAATGGATAAGGATGTGGTGGATGGGACCATATGGAAAAACATTAAAGTCTACTTTAGTAGAAAAAGTAGAAATTCTGATATATACATATACAATTCTGATTACAATATATATATACATATATATATATTATATGCTGGAAGTTTGAGAGGTGTTGTGTTGATGTTGAGAGAGATCTGTGTGTACTTGTACAGGAGCAAAGAAAGAATTGCGAGAGGCATTCTTTGATAAAGGGTTCACACACATGGATGCTGTCTGTCCCTGTTGAGTGCCTCCAGCAATTCTTTACTTACACTTTGCCACTTCTGTACTTACACGTGAATTGTGAAAGTTAACATGCAGGCACCAGAGGCATTTATGATGACAACTGGAACATTAGCAAGAGAATTTGAACACAAAAGTGAAGTGATGCTCCATTTATATAGAAACTCAGTGAGATTGGAACTGGAATGTTGTATATGGTCTCCTCTCTCAAAAAAAATGTACTTGCAGTAGAGAAAGAGCAGCAAAGGTTCACAAAATTGATTCCTGGAAAGGTACGTTTATCATTTGATGAAAGATTAAGCACTCTGGGCCCATGGTTATTGCATTTAGGAGACTAAAATATAATTTAATTCAAACATACAGAATTCTTCTGAGACTTGCCATAGTTGATGTGGAAATAATGTTGCCCTTACTGTGTCCAGAACCAGGGGTCAAAGTCTCAAAATAAGGCAATGGCTATTCAGGACTGATACCAGAAGAAACTTCTTCACAAGAACAAAGGATCCAAAGAACATACAAAGTAAGAATAAAAGAAGATTATTCAGCCCATCGAGCCTTCTCTGCAACGTAACAAGATCGTGGCTGATCTGGCCATGGTGTCACCTGGAGTGTAGCGAAGCTATGGAAAAGTCTGCCCAAGAAGGCTGTGGAGGCTCAGCCAATAAGAACATTTGAGAAAGTGATGAACAGATTTTAAGGTGTTGCTGGAATCAAATGCTATATGGTTAATGGAGCGAACCTCCGACTGATGTTAAAAAAAAGCAACCATGATTTTATTGAAAGACAGACCAGATCTGAGGTGCAAAATAACCTCTAACTGCTTCTGAATCATGTTCTTCTGTGTGTATAATCTAAATTTTCCTGGTGACATTACTGGAAGGAGACAACACTCAATATTAATCAATGTTTGATCTGAAATTGACAAGAATTTGCTTGTATCCAGATATTATTGATTTAGTTCAAGTTCTTGAAAAAGTTGTTCATTTAAAGTGCATGAGATAACATTGTAGATCATTGAATTGAAAAGCATTCTTAAGAATGAATCAGAGTCAGAATTTATTGCCGTGAGGAAATCACAAAATTTGTTGTTTTGCGGCACCTTACAAAAATAAATAATAAAAGTGCATGAAATGATCATTCAGGAACCTGATGGCAGTGGGGAAGAAGCTGTCCTTGAGCTGCTGAGTGTTTATCTTTAGACTGCTGTACCCTTTCCCGATGGTGGCAGAGTGAAGAGGCCAGGGCCTGGGTAGTGGGGGTCCTTGGAGATAAAGGATGCTTTCTTAACACACTGCTTCTTGTATATGGAGTGAAGTCTGGTGCCTGTGATGTCGCCGGCCAAGTTAACAACCCTGAAGATTTTTCTTGTCTTGAACTGTGGCACCTCTGTACCAGAGAGTGATGCAACCAGCCAGAATGTTCTCCACGGTACATACTGAATATCCACACAAGCCTTCTTCATGATTGCATTGACATGTAGGCTCCATGACATATCCTTCGAGATGTTGACACCCAGGAATTTGAAGTTCTTGACCCTCTCCACTACTGATCCCTCGATGAAGACTGGTTCATGTTCTCTGACTTCCTGCTGAAGTCCACAATCATCTCCTTTGCTTTGCTTTGTGACACCACTCAACAAGCTGATCTATCTCCCTTCTATACGCTTCCTTGTTGTTGTTAGTGATTCTGCCGACAACTGTAGAGTCATTGGCAAATTTGTAGATAGCATTGGAATTGTACCTAGCCACATAGTCATGGCTGAACATTGAGTACTGCAGTGGGCTAAGCACTCGTCCTTGGGGTGCGCCTGTATTGATAGTCAGTGAGGAGGAGACGTTGTTTCCAATTCATACTGATCAAACATTTTAGCATTCTGCATAACTATTTCTATAGAGTTAGACAAATAAAGAAATGACACTCCTTCAGGTCATTGTGAAAAGGAGCTTAAATCATTTAACCACAGAATGTGTTGCTATGACACATGTTTGGAACAATGTATCCATATGATACAATAACAATGGCAGTTTAAAATTTATTGAAACACTGGCCCAACAGAAAATAAGAGACTGCCCCCTTAGTTCATTGCAGCTGAAGCTTGTTGTGGGAGGGAAATGACTACATGACCGAACAGTGTGGCAGCAGTACATTTCAATAAGCTAGATTGACTCTTCTTTGGCTTGGCTTCGCGGACGAAGATTTATGGAAGGGTATGTCCATGTCTGCTGCAGGCTCGTTGGTGACTGACAAGTATGATACGGGACAGGCAGGCACGGTTGCAGCGGTTGCAAGGGAAAATTGGTTGGTTGGGGTTGGGTGTTGGGTTTTTCCTTCTTTGTCTTTTGTCAGTGAGGTGGGCTCTGTGGTCTTCTTCAAAGGAGGTTGCTGCCCGCCAAACTGTGAGGCGCCAAGATGCACGGTTTGAGGCGATATCAGCCCACTGGCGATGGTCAATGTGGAAGGCACCAAGAGCTTTCTTTAGGCAGTCGTTGTACCTCTTCTTTGGTGCACCTCTGTCTCGGTGGCTAGTGGAGAGTTCGCCATATAACACGATCTTGGGAAGGCGATGGTCCTCCATTCTGGAGACGTGACCCACCCAGCGCAGCTGGATCTTCAGCAGCGTGGACTCGATGCTGTCGACCTCTGCCATCTCGAGTACTTCGATGTTGGAGATTAAGTCGCTCCAATGAATGTTGAAGATGGAGCAGAGACAACGCTAGTGGAAACGTTCTAGGAGCCGTAGGTGATGCCGGTAAAGGACCCAAGATTCGGAGCCAAACAGGAGAGTGGGTATGACAACGGCTCTGTAAATGCTAATCTTTGTGAAGTTTTTCAGTTGGTTGTTTTTCCAGACTCTTTTGTGTAGTCTTCCAAAGGCGCTATTTGCTTTGGTGAGTCTGTTGTCTATCTCGTTGTCGATCCTTGCATCCGATGAAATGGTACAGCCGAGATAGGTAAACTGGTTGACTGTTTTGAGTTTTGTGTGCCTGATGGCGATGTGGGGGGGCTGGTATTCATGGTGGGGAGCTGGCTGATGGAGGACCTCAGTTTTCTTCAGGCTGACTTCCAGGCCAAACATTTTGGCAGTTTCCGCAAAACAGGACGTCAAGCGCTGAAGAGCTGGCTCTGAATGGGCAACTAAAGCGGCATCGTCTGCAAAGAGTAGTTCACGGACAAGTTGCTCTTGTGTCTTGGTGTGAGCTTGCAGGCGCCTCAGATTGAAGAGACTGCCATCCGTGCGGTAGTGGATGTAAACAGCGTCTTCATTGTTGAGGTCTTTCATGGCTTGTTTCAGCATCTTGCTGAAGAAGATTGAAAAGAGGGTTGGTGAGAGAACGCAGCCTTGCTTCACGCCATTGTTAATGGAGAAGGGTTCAGAGAGCTCATTGCTGTATCTGACCTGACCTTGCTGGTTTTCGTGCAGTTGGATAACCATGTTGAGGAACTTTGGGGGGCATCCAAGGCGCTCTAGTATTTGCCAAAGCCCTTTCCTACTCACGGTGTCGAAGGCTTTGGTGAGGTCAACAAAGGTGATGTAGAGTCCTTTGTTTTGTTCTCTGCGCCTTTCTTGGAGCTGTCTGAGGGCAAAGACCATGTCAGTAGTTCCTCTGTTTGCGCGAAAGCCGCACTGTGATTCTGGGAGAACATTTTCGACGACTCTAGGTATTATTCTATTTAGGAGAATCCTAGCGAAGATTTTGCTTGCAATGGAGAGCAGCGTGATTCCCCTGTAGTTTGAGCAGTCTGATTTCTCGCCTTTGTTTTTGTACAGGGTGATGATGATGGCATCACGAAGGTCCTGAGGCAGCTTTCCTTGGTCCCAGCAGAGCTTGAAAAACTCATGCAGTTTGGCATGCAGAGTTTTGCCGCCAGCCTTCCAGACTCTGGGGGGATTCCATCCATACCTGCTGCTTTGCTTAGATGAAATAGATTAAATCAGTGAAGAAGATTAAAATGAGATATAAGCCAATATCTGCTGGTCACCATTCTTCATTCCCATCCTCTCTTGAAAAGATTGTCAACCTCAATGTGTGGACAACTATAGTCAAAGGTAAACTTTTAAAAGCAATATTCCAGCCTGGTCATTTTCTTCATCCCGCCCAGTCAACATTCCGCTCTCCTTAGTTAGAAAGATGAACAAATTTCCATCAATCCACCTTAAATCACTAATGTACCATTAGCTTTATCCAACAATCTCTCAAGCACATGTGCCTTTTACCTGTTTCTCAGAAGAGTAACATCTGGCAGAAAGGCTGGAACAGGAATGGAATTCAAAGAATGTTATGACCATTTGTGTCTGTATTAGCTCTTTCTTAAAAAGAGCACTTTAAAATTAATATTAGTGCAGTAAGAAACTCACTCTCAGGTGTTATGTAGTGATATATCTGTGCCTATCAGCATGAGATCGGATAGACCAGGGCTGATTCGGGATAGTCAACATGGCTTTGTGCATGGCAGGTCATGTTTAACCAATCAGAGAGTTTATTGAGGAAGTTTCCAGGTAAGTTGATGAAGGTAAGGCATGGATGTTGTCTACATGGACTTTAGTAAGGCCTTTGACAAGGTCCCACACGGAAGATTGGTCAAGAAGATTCAGTCACTCAGTATTAAGGATAAGGAAGTTTAGCATTGTGAGAGAAGCAGAGAGTAGTAGTAGATGATTGCCTCTCTAACTGGAGGCCTGTGACCAGTGGTGTCCCTCTAGAATCGCTGTTGGGTCAATTGTTGTTTGTCATCTATATCAATGATCTGGATGATAATGTGGTAAATTGGATCAACAAGTTTGCAGATGATACCAAGTTTGGAGGTGTAGTGGACAGTGAGGAAGACTTTCTGTGCATGAAGTGGGATCTGGACCAGCTGGAAAAATAGGTTGCAAGCAGATGGAGGGGAAAGTGTGAAGTGTTTTCCTTTGGGAGAACCAACCAAGGTAGGACATACACGATAAATGGTAGGGCACTTAGGAGAGTGGTAGAACAGATGAATCCAGGAATATAGATACATAATTCCCTGAAAGTAGTGTCATAAGTAGTGTTGTAAAGAGAACCTTTGGCACATTGGCCTTCATTGGTCAAAATATTGAGTATAGGAGTTGGGATACTATTGTAAAATTGTATAGGATATTGGTGAGACCAAATTTGGAGAATCATTTTCAGTTTTGGTCACTTTACAGGAAAGATATAAATAAGATTGAAATAGTGCAGAGATTTACAAGGATGTTGCTGGAACTTGAGGAACTGAGTTACAAGGAAAGGTTAAACAGGTTAGTACTTTATTCCCTGGAGCACCAGAGAATGAGGAGAGAATTGATGGAGGTATACAGAATTATGAGGGGTGTAGATATAGTAAATGCACACAGGCATTTTCCATTGAGATTAGGTGAGACAAGAACTTGAGGACATGGGTTGATGGGTGATAGGTGAAATGTCTAAAGGGAACGTTAGGGGGAACTTCTTAATTTTTTATTTTTTTATTTTTCACACCATAAATCAAATTAACCATGATACACACTTTTTCCTTTTCACACATATACAGTGCCATTTTCTCCCCCCTCCCTCCTCCCATCCCACCCTCCCTACCTCCCCCCTCCCATCCATTTAAGGTATAAACTCTAGGATACATTAAACCAGTCAGACAATGTTGTCATTCAATAAAAATACATCAGAAATTCCACTGAGTCCATTCTTTTCATTTCCTTTTCCTTCCGTTAACTTAGGTAGTGATTGTCCCCGGTAGGTTTTCGCTATTGTGTTTAATGTAAGGCTCCCATATTTGTTCGAATATTTCAATATTATTTCTTAAACTATATGTTATTTTTTCTAATGGAATACATTTATTCATTTCTATATACCATTGTTGTATTTTCAAATTATCTTCCAATTTCCAGGTTGACATAATACATTTTTTTGCTACGGCTAGAGCTATCTTAACAAATCTTTTTTGTGCATCCTCCAAATCAATTCCAAATTCTTTGTTTTTTATGTTACTTAGGAGGAAGATCTCTGGATTCTTTGGTATATTGTTTTCTGTTATTTTATTTAACATCTGATTTAGATCTTCCCAAAATTTTTCTACTTTCTCACATGTCCAGATTGCATGAATTGTTGTTCCCATTTCTTTTTTACATCGAAAACATCTATCAGATACTGTTGGGTCCCATTTATTTAACTTTTGAGGTGTAATGTATAGCCTGTGTATCCAGTTATATTGTATCATACGTAACCTCGTATTTATTGTATTTCTCATCGTCCCAGAGCATAACTTCTCCCATGTTTCCTTTTTTATCTTTATATTTAAATCTTGTTCCCATTTTTGTTTCGTTTTACCATTTGTTTCCTCATTCTCCTTTTCTTGCAGTTTAATATACATATTTGTTATAAATCTTTTGATTATCATTGTATCTGTAATCACATATTCAAAGTTACTTCCCTCTGGCAAACTCAAACTGCTTCCTAATTTATCCTTCAAGTAGGATCTCAACTGCTAGTATGCCAGCGCTGTATCTTGAGTTATATTGTATTTATCTTTCATTTGTTCAAAGGATAAGAATCTATTTCCTGGAAAACAATTTTCTATTCGTTTAATCCCTTTTTTCTCCCATTCTCTAAAGGAAAGGTTATCTATTGTAAAAGGGAGTAACTTGTTTTGCGTCAATATTAGTTTTGGCAATTGATAATTTGTTTTATTTCTTTCTACATGAATCTTCTTCCAAATATTGAGTAGATGATGTAATACTGGAGAACTTCTGTGTTGTACCAATTTTTCATCTCATTTATATAATATGTGTTCAGGTATCTTTTCCCCTATTTTATCTAATTCTAACCTAGTCCAATCTGGCTTTTCCCTTGCTTGATAAAAATCTGATAGGTATCTTAATTGTGCGGCTCTGTAATAATTTTTAAAGTTTGGCAGTTGTAAGCCTCCTTGTTTATACCATTGTGTTAATTTATCTAGTGCTATCCTCGGTTTCCCCCCTTTCCATAAAAATTTCTTTATTATTTTCCTTAACTCCTTGAAGAATTTCTCTGTCAGTTGTATTGGCAATGCCTGAAATAGGTATAATATCCTTGGAAAAATGTTCATTTTAATACAGTTTATCCTTCCTATTAGTGTTAGTGGTAAATCTTTCCAATGCTCTAAATCGTCCTGTAATTTTTTCATTAGTGGATAACAATTGAGTTTATATAGTTGGCTGAGATTTTTGTTTATTTGTACACCTAGGTATCTTATTGCTTGCATTTGCCATCTAAATGGTGATTCCTTCTTAAATTTTGAGAAATCCGCATTATTCATAGGCATTGCTTCACTTTTATTTACGTTTATCTTGTAACCCGACACTTCTCCATATTCCTTCAATTTCTTATATAATTCTTTTATTGATAGTTCTGGTTCTGTTAAGTATATTATAACATCATCCGCAAATAAACTGATTTTATATTCCTTGTCTTTTATTTTTATCCCTTTTATATTATTTTCTGTTCTTATCAATTCTACTAGTGGTTCTATAGCTAACGCAAACAATAAAGGTGATAGTGGGCATCCCTGCCGTGTTGACCTGCTTAAGTTAAATTGCTTTGATACATGTCCATTTACTGTCACTTTCGCTAATGGTCCCTTATATAATGCTTTAATCCAATTAATATACTTCTCCGGTAAACTGAATTTTTGCAATACTTTGAACAAATAATTCCATTCTACTCTGTCAAAGGCCTTCTCTGCGTCTAAAGCAACTGCTACTGTTGGTGCTTTATTCCCTTCTACTGCATGAATTAAGTTAATAAATTTACAAACATTGTCTGTTGTGTGTCTGTTTTTGATAAATCCAGTTTGGTCTAGATTTACCATTTTCGGTACATACTCTGCTAATCTGTTTGCTAATAGTTTAGCTATTATTTTATAATCTGTGTTAAGTAAAGATATTGGTCTATATGACGCTGGTGTGAGTGGATATTTCCCTTGCTTTAGTATTACTGTAATTATTGCTGTTTTACATGAATCTGGTAAGCTTTGTGTTTTATCAATCTGGTTGATTACTTCCAGGAGGGGCAGAATTAATAAGTCTTTAAATGTTTTATAAAATTCTATTGGGAATCCATCCTCTCCTGGTGTCTTATTATTTGGTAATTTTTTTATTATCTCTTGTATTTCTACTATTCCAAATGGCTCTGTTAATTTATTTTGTTCCTCTATTTGTAGTTTTGGTAGTTCAATTTTAGTTAGAAATTCATCTATTTTCCCTTCTTTCCCTTCGTTTTCAGTTCGGTATAATTGTTCATAGAATTCTCTAAAGTTTTCCTTAATTTCTTTTGGATTATATGTAACTTGTTTGTCTTTTTTCCTTGATGCCAATACCATTTTCTTAGCTTGTTCTGTCTTAAGCTGCCATGCTAGGATTTTGTGCGTTTTTTCACCTAGTTCATAATATTTCTGTTTTGTCTTCATTATATTCTTCTCCACCTTATATGTTTGTAGTGTTTCATATTTTATTTTTTTATCCGCCAATTCTCTTCTTTTAGTTGTATCTTCCTTCATTGCTAATTCTTTTTCTATATTTACTATTTCCCTTTCCAACTGCTCTGTTTCCTGATTATAGTCCTTCTTCATCTTGGTTACATAACTTATTATTTGCCCTCTAATGAATGCTTTCATTGCATCCCATAGTATAAACTTATCTTTCACTGATTCCGTATTTATTTCAAAATACATTTTTACTTGTTTTTCAATAAATTCTCTAAAATCCTGCCTTTTAAGTAACATGGGGTTTAATCTCCATCTATACATTCTTGGAGGGATGTCCTCTAACTTTACTGTCAATATTAAGGGTGAATGGTCCGATAGTATTCTAGCTTTATATAGAATAGGTCTATTCTTGAGTATGTTTTATGTCTAGCCGAGTAATATGAATACTCCTTTTCCTTTGGGTGTTGTTTCCTCCATACATCCAAAAGTTGCATTTCTTCCATCGATTTAATTATAAATTTGGTTACTTTGTTCTTTCTGTTAATTTTTTTCCCAGTTTTGTCCATATTTGAATCCAAATTCAGGTTGAAATCCCCTCCTATTAATATGTTCCCTTGCGTATCTGCTATCTTCAAAAAGATATCTTGCATAAACTTTTGATCTTCTTCGTTAGGTGAATATACATTGAGTAGATTCCAAAACTCCGAATATATCTGACATTTTATCATTACATATCTCCCTGCTTGACCTATTATTTCCTCTTCTATTTTAATTGGTACATTTTTACTAATTAATATAGCTACTCCTCTTGCTTTTGAATTATACGATGCTGCTGTTACGTGTCCTACCCAATCTCTCTTTAATTTCTTGTGCTCCAATTCAGTTAAATGTGTTTCTTGCACAAATGCTATATCAATTTTTTCTTTTTTCAGTAAATTTAGCAGTTTCTTCCTTTTAATTTGGTTATGTATTCCATTAATATTTAAAGTCATATAGTTCAACCTAGCCATATTATACTTTGTTTATCCTCCCTTTCCGTTTCTCGATCATTACCTTTCCTTCTTATCCATTTCTGTTTTCTTGCTTTGAACCCTTTATAAGACAACATTCCTAAAACATCAAACATTTTCCTTATTCTCCTATTTAAAACTTCTTTAGCCCCAATCCCCCCTTCCCCTCCTGAGTTGTCCTTTATCCCTTGTCGGACAACCACATCTCCCCTCTCCATTTGGATTTGCGAATTCACTCGCAAGCGTCAGCTGATTTTGCAGTGACCGTAACTCCTCCCCACCCAGCCCCCCCCAGAAAAGATTTCACTTTTCATATGTAACAAAGGTCACTCTTTTAATTCCCTCCTTATTCCCTCTATTCCATTTCCTTCCCTTATTAATTCTTGTCTATACTATCTATATTTTCCTCTAAATACGGATACATTCATGTATGCACATTATACATATACACACATATACCTCTTTACCCACATACATATAGATTGTGGTCATTTTTACTCTTATTACATGTCTTCATCTCTCTGTTTGTTTTGTAGTTGTTCTGCAAATTTCCTTGCTTCCTCTGGATCCGAGAATAGTTTTTTCCCATAAGATCGTTTTCGATGTATTGAACTCCTTCCTCTTCTTCAGGAGTTCAAAACTTATGTGTCTTTTTAGATCGCAGTCTTTTGTACTCTCGTTACACGTCTTCATCTCTCAGTCTATTTTGTAATTGTTCTGCAAATTTTCGTGCTTCCTCTGGATCCGAGAATAGTCTGTTTTGCTGTCCTGGAATAAATATTTTCAATACCGCTGGATGCTTTAGTATAAATTTATACCCTTTCTTCCATAAAATCGCCTTTGCTGTATTGAACTCCTTTCTCTTCTTCAGGAGTTCAAAACTTATATCTGGATAAATGAAGATTTTTTTGCCCTTTGTACTCCAGTGGCTTGTTGCCCTCTCTTACTTTTTCCATTGTTTTCTCCAGTACCTTTTCTCTTGTAGTATATCTTAGGAATTTTACTAAAATAGATCTTGGCTTTTGTTGTGGTTGTGGTTTAAAGGCCAATGCTCTATGTGCCCTTTCTATTTCCATTTCCTTCTGTAGTTCTGGACATCCTAGGATCCTAGGGATCCAATCTTTTATAAACTCTCTCATATTCTTGCCTTCTTCATCTTCCTTAAGGCCCACTATCTTTATGTTATTTCTTCTGTTATAATTTTCCATTATATCTATTTTCTGAGCTAACAGTTCTTGTGTCTCTTTAACTTTTTTATTAGATTCCTCTAATTTCTTTTTTTAAGTCTTCTACCTCCATTTCTACTGCTGCTTCTCGTTCTTCCACCTTGTCCATTTTTTTTCCCATTTCTGATAAGGTCATATCTATTTTATTCATTTCCTCTTCTGTATTGTTTATTCTTCTTCTTAAATCATTAAATTCTTGCGCTTGCCATTCTTTAAATGACTCCATGTATTCTTTAATAAGAGAAAGTATATCCTTTGTCTTGCCTTTCCCTTCTTCTTCTATTTCACTGTACTCTTCCTCTTCCTCTTCTTCTTCCTCTGGGTTGGCCATCTGTTGTTTCTTTGTTGTCCTTTTCTTCTCTTCTTTCTTGTTTTCGTTGTCTTCTATGTTCTCCTCTTGCTGCAGGTGTTCTGCAGCTGTCATTGCCGGCTGTGGAGATCGACTCCCCAGTTGGTCACCCCTCCCGTCGGTGTGTTTTTTTGCATGCGCGGTTGCGCACTTTTACTCGGCTCAGCGAGCCATTTTTGTAGTCCACTTTCTACCGACCTGAGGGAGCGGGTTTCTCTCTCCACCGCGGGCCTCTTCGAACAGGTAAGACCTTCTCCTTCTTCTTCCGTTGTCTTCTCTTCCTCTTTTCTTACCGTTGGTTTTGATTTTTCTTTTTTCGTCGCCATCTTCTTTCCACCTTTATACTCACTTTACTTTAATTTTTATTTTTGTGCCTTTGTGTTTTCCTTTGTTTTTTCCGACTTTTCTGGAGAGGGCTGGAGTTCACCGTCCGGCCACTACTCCATCACGTGACTCCTCCCTGGGGGAACTTCTTCATGCAGAGAGTAGTGAGAATATGAAATGAGCTAACAGCTGAACTGATGAATGTGGGCTCGATTTTGACATTAATTAAAAATATGGACAGGTACATGGATGGGAGGGGTTTGGAGTGCTATGGTCTGGGTGCAATGTAACTAGACATAATAATAGTTTAGCACTGGCTAGATGGGCCAAAGGTCCCATTTCTGTGCTATAGTGTTCTATGTTTCTATGAACCCATGTCATAAATTGGCATACTGTATCCATATTGCACAATGACTGACCACAATATCCTCCAGTTCTCCAATATTAAGTGTTAACAAACCTGTACCTACCAGCACTGTGTCAGTTTTAATGATACTCTCCATTATAGCACTGTACTCTAAAGTTATACCTTTAACATATCCCCACCAGTACTGTATTCAAATATTGTTCCACCATATTAATTATAAACCGATACTCACTATTACTGCAATTCTGTACTGCACAGAGACCTGCATAATTTCAGTCCCCAAATAGTTACACTTAAATGGGTGAACAACAGGAATTACATTTTACTTCTAATTCTTTTCAATCAAATTCAATATTCCAATTACTGTTCAGCTAAAAAATCAGACATGTTGCAGAGAGCAGACGTACTGCTGTAACAATAACAATTCCTTACAGCAGAGAATGGACATTTTATTGGAGTCATCTCAGAAGTAGACTGCCACATTGCCAAATTCCTTATTCCAGTGGTTGTATCTCAAAAATCTGAGGCCTGACATTTGATTTGATTTTCTTCTGTGCTTCCTTCAAATCAATCAGTGGTAGCTTCCACACACGTCTTGCAGCCTTCCATCACATTTTTGGTTTAAACCTTCAATTTGGCCTAATAATAGTTCCTTTTCCAGCACAGATAAGATCACTTCCTGAATGTCCTGTGTTAGCTTGATCAGTTGTTTATAGTTTCTTCATCTGAATAGGTGTTTATGTTTGCCGAAAAGATTTGTGTTTCTTGATGAGAAGAAAAATAATCTGTGCTTTTACTCTGCATTGGAATGATATTTTGAGACAAAAAATATGTTCAAGAGGTCGGCAGTGGCGGGGTTGCAAAGAGAAGGAAGATAGATTACTAGAAGCAAAATGGAAAATGGTGTCTCAACTTTGTGTTCTCATGTCTTTACTTCTCTTCCAGTAATTCAGCAGAACTTTACTTACACAAATTCAAAAGACACAGATTTAGATTCAAGGCTAAATATTACTATTTCACCCCTGTAGGGTGGAGATGTAACTTCAGTTTCATCTGATGTCAATTCTCAGTTGAGATCGCGAATTTCTTTGGCTCACAATAAACAGGAAGGTATGCTGTAATTATTTTCATGTTTTCTGAAAAAAAAATGCAGAAATGCGCTGTTAAAACATACAAGCCTTAGTACATAAATGTTTATATCCTACAGATTTGAAAATGCAATTTTAATTCATCTTGTTATTTTCTACTAATTTTCATCCTCCTTCATGGCAATGTTGAGTCCTTGCGTCGTTAACATCTGTAACTCTCCCAAATATACATTTTCCAGCAGGAATAATCGAAAGGCTATTTAAATTTGAAGGATATCATTGCCATGTAGTATCTGTTCTCATCCAAGGTCAGAATGAAATCAATTTCTGACAGATATCAATGATCTCTTTAGGAATTGGATATCTAAATTTTGCCTTTCTAATTTTGAAATTCTGAGACTGATTACAGCAAGCATTAACAACAAATTGAAGCCCCCGGAATATACTTAAACTTGTCCTAATTTTCTTTTACCATCACAACTAAGAATTTATATTTCTGCCACTAAACCTATTTATGGCTTTTTTTGAGTGGGACCATTGGTTAAACATAAATTTGAACTGTATGCTAGTTTCGTACATTGAACTCTTGCTCATTGGCAACTGATTGAACTTATTTTAACAAGAGTTCTAACAGGGAACATAAAGAAAGTAGCCTCAGTTTCATTCAAATCCTGGGGATAAAAAGAGAATCTTCTCTTTTATTTGAAGTTTCAAAAGGTTCAAAAGTCCCTTTTATTGTCATAATAATACATTAAAAAGTAATACAGTTAAACCCGTGTTATCCAGACTTCAATTAACTGGCAGTCTCAAGCAACCGGCCAAAAATCGCAGAAAATAAATAGGTAAAAAATACGGAAGTTTAGAATTGGCATGTCTCACCGTTAGTTCACCAAACATGCAACACACTATCTCAAGCAACCAGAAAATTCACTTACCCAGCTTATACCAATCTCCATAGGTGCTGGATACCAGGGCTTTACTGATCGTGATGTACTTCAACTTTTGTCTGCCTTACTGAGCATTTCCCAGTGCTCCTAACAATAGGAAAAAGAGAAGCAAAAGAGAGTCCCTTCAGAGATGTTGAATGTCCATGGATTTACCTCCAGTGCTTCCACAGCCACTGCATCTGCACAGACTCCAGTTCAAACCATTGGCAACCCAAGCTCCAGATCCATATATCAAATGTGACCAGGAAATCTTCAGCACCTGAGGCCCTCTGGAGCCCCTCTTGCCCTCAGCACTCTCTTGAATCCAAATTACAATTCCTGATTCACACAAGCCAGTCTCCAGCAGCCCGCACCCTGTGTGATTCCTTAACATGCAAGTCACCAATAGTCAACAGCCTTTGTGGGTCCTTAGCCATTGAGCCCCTCACTGTCCACTGCTGAGGTTACCATCCTGTAGGGTCATCTCCTATGCTTCTCCTTCTCAATGGGGGGGATGTTCTCCCTGTCTCTAGTGCCCTGCACCAGTCCACTGCTTCCCTGGAGTCTACACTTCCTCTTGGTATGCTACCCAGCACAGATGCCACCATCTTGGGCACATACCTCCGTGGTAGCAGGAATTTTAAAAAAAAACTACCATGGGCTCCTTTAACAGATTGGTTAAAGCCTGTACGTAGCCATCAGCATCAGGACCAAGCAATAGGGCCCTGTGGAGCAGTGTTGTGTCTCCACTTCCCACTCTCCCCGGTCCAAACCAGTGGCAGCACCGCTGTTTCTGCAGCTCCGGCAGAGCCACCATTTTAAAAAAATTCCAATGCCAATTCCACATTTCTCTCCAGAAATAAATATTAAATGGCTCCAGAAAGAACACACCTCTCTGTGAGATACTGCGCAAACAGTCCACAATCCATAATGCATCTCATTGTCATAGAGCACAGAAATAGGCCTTTCAGCCCAAATGTCCATGCATACCAAACTAGTTCCATCTGCCTTCATTTGGTCCCTTTCCCTCCAAAGCTTTCCTATCCATGTACACGTCTAATGTCTTTTGAGTGCTACAATTGTCCCTGCTTCTATAGTTTCCTCTGGCAGCTTGTTCCATATACCCACCACACTGTGTGAAGAAGGTGTCCCTAAAGCCTCTTTTAAATCTTTCCTCTCTCACCTTTAATCTATACCCTCAAGTTTTAGATTCCCCTACCCTAAGAAAAAGGCTATGACTATTTACCTTATTTGACCCCCCATGGTTTTATAAATCTTACAAGGTTCCACCTTACCCTCCAATGCTCCAGGGAGAAAGGTCCCAGCCAATCCAACCTCTCCTCATAATTCAAGCCTACCAGCCCCATTAACATTCTTGTGAACCTTTTCTGCACCCTCTCAGCTTAATTATATCTTTCCGATAAATGGGTGACCAAGATTCCACACAGTACTCCAAATGCAGACTCGCCAACATCCGTAACATGATGTCCCTGCTCCTGTGCTTCCTTACCAATGCAGGCAAGCATGTCACATGCCTTCTTCACCACCCTGCTTACCTGTATCATTAGTTTCACAGCATAATGGACCTGTAGTCGCAATTCCCAAGTCTCTTTGGTCTACAACACTCCACAGGCCACCACCACTCACCATGTAAATCATGCCCTGTGTTACAAGTAAAAGGACATGCACTTGTCTGAATTAAATCCTTTTTCCCGTTCCTTTGCCCACTTTCCCAGTTCAGCTGCCATAAATTTAGCAAACATTCTTCACTGTCCACTCTACCACCAATTTTTTTTGAATTTTTCAAGTCATACATTAAAAATTCATATACAGTATATTAATATATAAGCATGTAACATGAAGGCTTTTAAAACCCAAATCTCATCTACTCTTCCCCCAAATAAAAAGAAGATAAGAAATCACCAAAAAATATTTTTTTAAAAAACACAGAAAGAAAACTATTATCCAAACTAGAATCTATTTTTCTTGACTTTACCAGGTCCAGAGAGCGTCAGTATGAATTTCATACATACAAAAAAGCAAGGTAAAATTACAACATTATGTTGTCAGATTACATTATATCTCTTAATTGTACTTGATTTTACAGTATTGCATCTCACATTAATCAATATATCTCTTATTGTCATTGGATTAAACATTTAAAAACATCATTTCACAAATATAAGTTCCATATTTTCAAAAATATATATAGGACATCTATTTCTTAGCCCATATATAATCATCTGAACAATGTACAGCTTCATCTTCTTCCATTTTTGAACTTATATAATTAACAAGTTACTTTTGCAAGATCTTGGTAAAATAACTCTTACAAATTGTTTTTAAAACATATTAACCATAACCATTTTGCCAAAGTCCAATTATTCAAAATCTTACGACATTTTGTCATTTAAGGAAAAACTGGATAGGTATTGGATGGGAGGGGAATGGAGGGTTATGGCAGAGTGCAAGTAGGTGGGACTAGAGGAGAGTACTTAGTGTGGTGTGGACTAGAAGGGTCGAAATGGCCTGTTTCCATACTGTAATTGTTATATGGTTATCTCTTTCTCCCCAACTTCTTTAATCCAGTAAAATAAACTCTCCTTTAAACATCTCTAACCCAAAAGAAATGTAAAAAGCAAAAAGAAGTAATAAAATTAACACTTACCTTAAAAATATATCCAATTACAACAACCCCCTTCATAGAAATGCAGGGCACCCCAACTCGCTGTGTAAATCATGTCCTGGGTTAACCTCCAAAGTCAAATGACACACAGTTGCCTGAATTAAATCCTTTTTCCCATTCCTTCACTCACTTTCCCAGTTCATCTGCTGTAAACTCGGTAAACTTTCTTCACTGTCCACTATACCAACTATTTTATTGTCATATGTAAACTTACTAGCTTGCTACGTACACTGTCATCCATATAGAAAATATAAAACGGCTACAGGCCTCCAATCCAAGTAACAACCCTCCATTACTGAAGCACGATCGATTACACAAAGACTGAATTTGCCGAGAATGAAGGCTTTTATTTACAAGAGATGGGCAGCATCCCTGTGTTGGTGACTCACACTGACACAGACTCGAACTGGGGGCAGACTTGTGGCATGATAGTCTTATGGGGAAGAAAGGGGGAGGAGTCACGAGCCAGCCAGTAAGAGCAGGGTCAATCAGGAAAGGTCATGACATTTACATATGGCAAATATATACAATAGAGGTTTCACCACAATAACCACCCTCTGTCTTCCTCCCCCTGCCCTTTCCCCTTCCCCTGCCCTTTCCCCTCCCCCTCCCCTTTCCCCTCCTCCACCAACCATTTTATGCAGGCATCTGCCTAAAATTATTCAGCACTCCTGTAGAAGGGGTCAGGCCCAAAACTTAGATTGCTTTTTACTTTCTATGGATGATGTGTAATCGGCTTTGTTTCTCCAGCACTTTTGAGTATTGTAATTTTGTTTCCAGTTGGCCAGCTCTCCCCAGATCCTTTTTGGAATCTCACATTCCAGCCCCATCATTTGAATCATGTCTGGAGATTTTGATTCCTAACACCCAATGTGGCTATGATATCCACAGAGGAAATAATAAGATTGTTGCTTCCTCTTACTGGTGGTCTTGAAAATCTAATCACAAACACACATTGTACTCATGGCTCAACAACTATTTTAGTTTTTATCCCATTTGTTGGAAAGAATGAAAAAAGGTGAGTGAAAAGCTGACATAATGTTTCATATTCAGTCCTTCTTGATTCATTTTAACAGTGGACTCCTTTTATAAACTGAAATTAATATACGTTTAATATCTTAGTTCACCAATTATTAAATAACTTTCAAGTCACAGCATTTATTTGCACTTACAATGAAGTAGTGGTGGGCTGGCCACTGCATATTTATAATGTACTAGTTCCAGTATTTGAAAGATGACCTCTTAAAACAACCCACTTTTTTTAGACTGCAGGAACTGCTGTCCCAGGAGATGCTACTTAATCACATGTATAATCTTGCTCATTCTTGGAGCACTGGCAGCTGCTTTAACCTGTGCGATTATATTTGGAATACCACCCAAACAGCCAAGTATGTAACCATGATACAAATGTGTTCAGTTTGCTTAATATAAATATTACTACATTAAGAGTAATGGCCACCTGGTGGTGATTACAGCATAAGCGGTTTAGATGATATTAATCATGGGAGTGAAACTTGAGTAGTTTATTTTCCCTCCTTTGTAGAGATTAGATACAGCTTTGAAAATATTTTCTTTCCTGTACAATAAAGTACACACCTTGCAATGAATAGAATGCTGTTGTATTTAAGATCCAACAGTGATACCCAATGTTATCAAAATATTCACACAGACTAATATGACCACTGCAAATGTATATATAAAAAAAGAATCTTAACTTAATTATCCTCTGCTTGGTCAAAGTTTGGTAGATTTGTTTGGAGATGTTTTCTGACCTCCTTCAAAGGTTTAGCTGTTGAAGGCATTCATAGTTGAGCGAGATGTTTGAAGAAGCTCCTAAGATATCATCTTCTTTGCAGTGAGATAGCTGGATTCATCGAAAGTAATAATAATCAGCTTGATTTTGTCATGTATGACAAAATATTCTTACATTTTATGAAAAAAAGTTTCATTGACAATTGATAACCTGTACCAATTATGAATATCCATAGATATATTTTATCTCTCTTCAGTTCATCATCTTGATAGGATATGGTAAATAAGTCAATGTATAGTAAAAGCAGGAGTTTTATATGTCATAATATCATTGTCTTCCTCTTTGTATGTAATTATTTGATTTTTCTTTTAATTTACAGATAAAACATGGTAACACTCCTTTTCTGCCCAAAATCCCTAGCACCCAAATACATCTACATGACCAATAAACCCACTAACCCCAATGTGAAAGGAAACCTGAGCATCCAGAGGAAACCTACATGGACATGAGGAGAACTTGCAAACTCTTTACAGACAGTGCAGGATTCAGATCCATGTAATAGCGTTGAACTCATCACTTCACTAACAATGCCACCCTAAACATTGCTTCCTGATTTCAAACTTGCATTACTGAATGAATTTTGTCATTTTCCTTTAAATACATGTATTGGGGAGGAGGGATCTAGCTAAGGAAAAATAAAAGTTAGTGATGGATCTTGGAAGTGAGTCTTTTCCATCTGCCAAATTGTATGACCAGATAACTGAGCAGGCCAGAAATAAAATAAAATGCTAGCGGTTAGTGCAGTGCTATTACAGTGCCAGTGATGCGGGTTCGAATCCAGCACTGTTCATAAGGAGTTTAGACATTCTTCCCATGACCTGCGTGGGTTTCCTCTGAGCGCTCCCTTTTCCTCCAAAAATGTACCGGGTTTGTAGGTTAATTGGTGTATTTGGGCTGCAAAAAAAAAATACTTAGCAGACAGCAGCATCTGTGTTTACGTTTAAGATCGATAATCTTTTATCAGATTAACGTTTCAACTAAAAACTAGATAATTCATCCTCAACCTTCTAAAGTCCAGCATATATTGTACTGGCTTGTATGAGCTCCTCTTGTAATTCATTCCTTGGAGTCCTGGTATCATTTTGCTAAATTATACCACGTCAAAAAGATTCTGAAATAGTTCTCTGGACCTTTGACAAAACTGTAGTATTACTTCCAGATACTTGTATTTTATTCCACCACATATAAATTTTTCATGATTTTCTACTCTTGACAGTGGGCTCACTTGGAAAGGCAGTTTGGACCAAAATTAATTATTGCTTTCAATTTTTGTAATATTCTATCTCTTTTAGATCTGGAGTACATGATTACTGAAATCCATATGCCTTTCTTGCACCCATCACCTAAGATGATCAGTATTACCAATTTCTTACCCTCTTTGCTGCTTTCATCCTTGCTTTGTTCATTGCTGCCTATAATTAGGTCATTGACAAACAGAGATACAGTATATGATTTTCAATCCCATCCATTCATTTGTTCATAAAAATTGTAAATCAGCTGATCCCAGAAAGATACAATTAATCACATCCTGCCTATTTGAATACCCTTTTCTCATCTTCTGTTGCTCAACCAGTTTCCCAAGCTTGCCATTAATCTTCCTTCAATTTTTAACCAGCTAACAGAGTCTAATGACAAACGAAAACAGAGCCCACTGCAAGGGGTCAGCAGAAAGAAAGAAAAGCAGTTGACATTTTGGTATTGGAGTGGAGGGAAAAGAGGGAATGTCATCAGGATAACACTGACTTTAAAAACTTAAAGTTTGAGATGGAATAGAAAAAGGAGAGAAATTGAAACAAAAAAAAATAGAGAAGGAGGCAGGGAGGGAAGGAGTGGGGAGGGAACCTGAAATTGTTGAATTCAATTTTGAGGCCCAACTCTAGCAACGTTCCCTCAGAGAAGGTGAGGCGCTGTTACATAATCTATCACTGAGCATCATTGGTAGGACAGGTCAGTGTGGGATGGGGGATTAAAATGACAGTTGACCGGAAACACAGGATCACCTCTGCTTTGCAGAACATCCCAGTTTAGTTCACCAGGATGAATATGAACTTCAATTATCTTTCATATTAACTCTCTATCCCATTTTATCATATTACAAAAATATTCATACACTGCAGACTGTTAACTAAATATGCTAATTATTGAATCTAAACCTATCCTGAATACACTCCAGAAACTCACTATGTTTGTGATTCACCTAAATATTGAAATTTAACATTTTTAAGATCTTTAAATTTTAAAAATGTAGCACTGTTACAGGCCAATTTGGCCCTTCAAATCTGTACCGCCAAATTTACACCTGTTAACCTACACCCCAGTACGTTTTTGAAGGGTGGGAGAAAACGGGAGCCCCCAGAGAAAACCCACGCAGACATGAGGAGAATGTACAAACTCCTTACAGACAGCACGGGATTCGAACCCAGATCCGGTCCCGATCGCTGGCGCTGTAAAGGTGTTGTGCTAACCGCTACGCCAATCATGCATTCATTATGGAAATGGAAATGCAAAGGAGGGAAACCACTTACCATTCTTCATATACCCAACCCAACTCACATCAACCCATTCCACTCCATTCCCCATTCACCCAAATAGACCTAATTCAAATAGACAGCTAATATGAGACATGGGGATGTGTAAGATAATGCATTTTGTGTTTGGATAATGCTTTGTTTGCCATTTATCTGATACCTGAAGTGTCTCATCTTGTCAGCATGAGGTAGATGAGTAGGTTGGATTGAGATGTTTGATGTTTATTCCTCAGATCAGTGAGGAGGTGTGAAATATCTCACATGAAATCCAGGTGGGAGGTATTTTGAAACTAAATCATCACCAACCAGCAAACGAAACAACCCGAGATGCCAAAGTACAAAGGAGCATTAATATGTGATACAACTGCAAGGGGATTTAATTACAAGAGCAGGTGCATCTCGCTCCAATTATGTAAGGCTCAGGTAAAACTACATCTGGAATATTGTGCACAGGTCTACCTAAGGAAGGTTACACATGATGGGCGTGAAAGTTCAGCACTGATTCCTGAGATCACAGTGTTTCAACTAAGAGGTTATTGTCATTTGTCAATTATTCTCAAGTTTGGAAGTATAATAGGTGATATCTTTGAAACATGCAAACTTCTTAAAGAGTTTACAGGGGAGATCTGAAGTTGGAGTTTCCTCTGGCTGGCGGGTCTAGTACCCCAAGAGTTTCAATCTCATTATAAGGGATTATCTATTTAAGGTTGAAATGGGAAGACATTTCTTCACCCAGCAGCAAGTTGACGTAGTGGTTAACGCAATGCCTTTACACCACCAGCACTGTCTGTAAGGAGTTTGTACGTTCTCTCCATGTATGCGTAGGTTTTCCCCGGGAGATCCGGTTTCTTCCCACTGTTCAAAATGTACTGGGTATGTAGCTTAATTGGGTGTAAATTGAGCAGCATGAATTTGTGGGCTGAAACAGCCTTTTATTGTGCTGTATGTCAAAATTAAATTACAATCTCTTGCGTTCTCCACCTGAGGGTTATAGATCTCCAGTCACCCAGTATATTCAAGCTAGAGATCAATAGATTTTTAGACATTAAAGGAATTGAGGAATTTTAAATTAATGTAGGAAATAAGGACAGAATTAAAAGATCAGGTGTGATCTTACTGAATGGCAGATCAGGCACAAAATGCCCTTCTCCTGCTTCTACTTCTTATGTTACAAAAGAACATAAGAAATAGGAGCAGGAATCGGCCATCAGGCCTGTCCAGCCTCCTGTGCCATTCAATGAGATCATGGCTGATCTGATGATGGGCTCATCTCCACCTACCTGCCTTTTCCCCATATCCCTTAATTCCACTGCTATGTAAAAATCTGTCCAACCTTGT